>NC_090181.1:16214368-16481868 GCF_024679245.1 Pseudorasbora parva
GCAAGTCCAATAAACCTTTTCCTCCCGGTATCAGTATTCTGGAGAAACTGATTAAGACGTGTCCAGTGTGGCTTCAACTGGGAATGAAGCAGGACAGGGCCATGCATATACTGAGCAAGGAATTTCTTGGGGTGAGAGGAAAACACAGGGGATCATTCACTTTGAATGCATTGTTGTGTTGTACTGCTTCTTATGTATTTATTTTAAGGTAAAGTTTGACCACCTTTTCACACATGGCTGCTTTTTCAGCATCTTACAAGAGAACACCTTGTTTTTAATGTCGCATCAAATTCGAACAAATTACAAATTTAAACGAAGCGCATGCCAACCTTAAAGTGGATCAATCAGATTAAAATGCTGCATTCACACCATGTTATAAATACCGTAAATAAAAGTTGTGATCACACCATGTTGTAATTACAGTAATTATGAGATTTAAACTTGTAAAAAGCGTTCACATCCTCATAGAGCTCTTAAGTACAGCTTGTAAGATGGGAGTTTTCAGAGAGCTCATATTTGTACCACGTGAATGCTGTACCACCTGACCACTGCCATATTGCCATAGAAACGCATAATTCCCAGTGGAGGATGTGTACAGCACAGAATACAATGTTGTGTGTTGTCTTCTCGAGACTATGGTATAGGCTACTACAACATGGTTTGAATGCAGCAAAAGCTCCATACGCTTTCCAAACGCTCTTGTGGTACTTTGATTTCATAAACCGATTGGTTTGCATATCGCTGCTTCAAGTTGAACACACCTTAAATCTGTAGTGTTCAGGTGGTACAGTAGCCATGTGGTCGCCTCTCAGAAAATTACGAGTTTACACGTTGTAATTACAAGTTCTACAAGCATGTGAAGGCTACAGTTAAAAATCATTACAGTAATGACCATAGATACAGGTCCTTCTCAAAAAATTTGAATATGTGATAAAAGTTCATTTTTTCCCATAATGTAATGATAAAAATTAAACTTTCATATATTTTAGATTCATTGCACACCAACTGAAATATTTCAGGTCTTTTATTGTTTTAATACTGATGATTTTGGCATACAGCTCATGAAAACCCTCAAAAAAATAGCATATTTCATCCGACCAATAAAAGAAAAGTGTTTTTAATACAAAAAAAGTCACCCTTTAAATAATTATGTTCAGCTATACACTCAATACTTGGTCGGGAATCCTTTTGCAGAAATGACTGCTTCAATGCGGCGTGGCATGGAGGCGATCAGCCTGTGGCACTGCTGAGGTGTTATGGAGGCCCAGGATGCTTCGATAGCGGCCTTAAGCTCATCCAGAGCGTTGGGTCTTGCGTCTCTCAACTTTCTCTTCACAATATTCCACAGATTCTCTATGGGGTTCAGGTCAGGAGAGTTGGCAGGCCAATTGAGCACAGTAATACCATGGTCAGTAAACCATTTACCAGTGGTTTTGGCACTGTGAGCAGGTGCCAGGTCGTGCTGAAAAACGAAATCTTCATCTCCATAAAGCTTTTCAGCAGATGGAAGCATGAAGTGCTCCAAAATCTCCTGATAGATAGCTGCACTGACCCTGCCCTTGCTAAAACACAGTGGACCAACACCATCAGCTGACATGGCACCCCAGACCATCACTGACTGTGGGTACTTGACACTGGACTTCAGGCATTTCCTTCTCCCCAGTCTTCCTCCAGACTCTGGCACCTTGATTTCCGAATGACATGCAAAATTTGCTTTCATCCGAAAAAAGTACTTTGGACCACTGAGAAACAGTCCAGTCCTGCTTCTCTGTAGCCCAAAGTGGCTTGACCTGGGGAATGCGGCACCTGTAGCCCATTTCCTGCACACACCTGTGCACGGTGGCTCTGGATGTTTCTAGTCCAGACTCAGTCCACTGCTTCCGCAGGTCCCCCAAGGTCTGGAATCGGTCCTTCTCCACAATCTTCCTCAGGGTCCAGTCACCTCTTCTCGTTGTGCAGCGTTTTTTGCCACACTTTTTTCTTCCCACAGACTTCCCACTGAGGTGCCTTGATACAGCACTCTGGGAACAGCCTATTCGTTCAGAAATTTCTTTCTGTGTCTTACCCTCTCGCTTGAGGGTGTCAATGATGGCCTTCTGGACAGGGTCGGGTCGGCAGTCTTCCCCATGATTGCGGTCTGAGTAATGAACCAAAGCTTTAGGAATCTTTTGCAGATGTTTAGAGTTAATTAGTTGACTCAGATGCTTAGGTTAATAGCTTGTTTAGAGAACCTTTTCATGATATACTAATTTTTTGAGATAGGAATTTGGGGTTTTCATGAGCTGTATGCCAAAATCATCAGTATTAAAACAATAAAATACCTGAAATATTTCAGTTGGTGTGCAATGAATCTAAAATGTATGAAAGTTTAATTTGGATCATTTCATTATGGAAAATAATGAACTTTTATCAAATATGCTAATTTTTTTAGAAGTACCTGTATATGTAAATTCAACCAATCCAGACACGTTGGCGTGGCTGCCATCTTGGAACGGTCAGAGTGTCGTTGCAATTTTTGAGATTGACAACTGTATTGAGTTACAGGGAGTCTCCAAATGTCTCGTTCACACAGCAACTTACAGCAGTCTCAAATACTGTCTGTAACGTCCCGCTGCATCTAGAGTCAAGCCTGTATTATCTTACCAGTAACCATAGCAGTGAAAGTAATATCAAAGCTGGGGATGTCCATTAAAAGAATAGTCTTATTTTTACACAACAAAAGTAGAATGTGGTTGTGAATTCTGAAAATTTGCGTGTGAGTTTTTTATAGAATGGGTTTGTCACTGCCATAAATAACCGTAGCCTAGGCTACTGCACATGTGAATAAGGATTCAAATACAGGACTGACAACCGTATTCTGCAGCTTCATACTGTTGCTGCTGTGTGAATGTGGCCGTCACAATTAGTTGTGCCCCAGCATTGTGCAACATAGTTGTGAAACCACCAAGATTTAAATTACAGAAGAAGTGGTTTAAACTAACCAGTGAGAATGTTTGTGTTTTTATAAGTATAAACTAAAAATTACCGTTTTTTAAATGACACTTTTTAATGTTGTGTTAGTTAGCTAAATCGTCTGCTAAAGTCCATCGCAGATAAATAATTCATACAACTACCGTTACTATGGTTACAGAATGAACTTGCTCTCGAGTGTTCACGCCACGGACCAATTATGTCAGACGGCCTATAAAAACACCCACTAATGAGGCGTACATGCTTGAACAACTTTAACTATAATGAGGATAAATATTTATTTATTTAATTAATTTGGTTTTTAGTTTAGAAACAATAGCGTTCAGTCCTGCTTTTCGGCCACATCTTATATGCTATTTTGTTGTTGTTGTTTTACCAGAGCACGTCTCATAAAAGTGCCACTGCGTTTTGTATAACTACAAGCCTGCACTTTTTTAACCTAGCGTTACTATTCCTCATCGTACACTGATACGATTAATTTACACTTTACTGCCGAACTGATTGTGTCATTGTTTTGATTTTTGCAGATATTTTTAGTCAGGAGGGACGCAAGTCAAAAAACAATGGTACTGACAGTACGTCTTCCTGACCAGATGGGGGAGCCCCAGGTCAAGGAACTGCCCATAAAGGAAGAAAAATCCCGTGAGTTCTTTCTTTTGCATTAAGAAAAAACCTTTGCTTTCAACTACACTTAAAAAAATAAAATAAAATAAAATAAACCTTTCAACCCATGTTTGGGTCAAAAATAGTTGATTTAGAAATGTTTAATGTCAGTCAGACAACACACACACACATACATTTGCATACAGGCCCTATACAGACAGGCACACACAAACAAATGTGGATACATACCTGAACAAATCAGCATAGATTTTTGAGTGCGTACAGAGGTCCCTAAGGGTATCGAAGTCTGGTGGGGGTTGCGGCCTTGTGGGCCACAGGTTTCCTGTCCCCAACCCTGCATTGCAGCAGTACAGGATGTCCTGCACTGGCCTCTTATAGCTTCATTTCCGTGTGTGTGTGTGTGCATGCGTGTGGTCATTTTCAAATTTGTATAAAGCAGGCTTGTCTGTCCAGCTGTTACAAAGCTATTGGTTTCATACTTTTTTTTCTTTCTTTTTTTGTGTGAAATAAAAATCACAATGGGTTACAACAATGGGTTAGGTTCTATTTTAGTGTTTCTACCTCATTAAATCACACAATGAACTGCCACTACTAAATTTAAGTAGGCCTATTACAGCTAAGAGGTAACATCGGGGACCAGATGTGTGCCTATAGCATTAACATGTCTGTTTCTATTATTCACTGCAGTGTTGTACATTGAAGGGTCTGTGCTGGTGTTTGAGAACATTTTTAAACTCATTGCTTTCTACTGTGTTAGCCGGTAAGATAAAAACAAAAAACACAATCACAAACCTCCAAGCACACATATTTTACTTTGTTGAACCTTTTGCAAAATATTCAGAGTTTTCATTATATCTTTTTTGCAGGGACATCCTGCCTTTTCCTCTGAAGTTACCTCAGGTAATTCAAAAGGTAGCTAAATATGAGGACATGGAGGTGATCTCTTCTCTAGGTTCAGGTAAGACAGAACAATAGTTTATCTTAGTTCATTTTCATATAATTACTCAGTAATTGTTTGCCCACTGACTTGTACTTTCTGTGCTGATTTCAAAGTAAGTCTATGTAAATCTATTAAAATGTTAAATACCGAGTTATTGTTCCGTAGCCGCCGACTCATGTTTTCCTATAGACGAGAGAGGTGGGCAGAACAGAGAGTGGTTGGAATGTTGAAATATTGTATTTACCATGAACCATGAATGAGTGTCTCATTGTGTGCATGTATACATGTCCCATGCCCCAGACAATATTTCAAAACGAATGCGTGCGGGGTGGAGTATGTGTGGGATGCGTTCCAATTCTGGAGAAATCTGCAGAACTTCTGCACACATATTTTATGTGGGACTGCAGGTGCTATTGTAAAAAAAAAAAAAAAAACTTCTTTATTAGTATTCAGACATGAATAATCATTCCAAAACCAAAACGTGTCCCATAACAGGGGAGGTACAGAAAGTAAGTCATATATAGCTGTTCATGTAAATTTGTCACCTCCCACACAAGATGCCTTGCTCTATGTACAAATAAAAAAAAAAAAATTCTGATTTTATCAGTACTTTTATTAAGGTAGTGATATGATTCTTATTCTCTATTAAGATGATTTTTCAAACTACTTTGAAATAGTGCAGCTTTATAGTCCTCAACGATCCAGAATTTATATAATGGCTAAAACATATAACCTAATGGACACAATTTATTTGGTAGTGCATCTAAACAATTCATTTGCACGTTTTTACCTTATGTCATTACATCCTAAAGTAATATGATTTTAATTTCATATGAACTCAATGTTAAAACAATGGTGACAGTTCATAGGAAATAAGTGTAGAAAGTAGATAGCAGTTGATGCTATAATACTTAAGCATTGTGCAAATTGTCTTGTAAAGGTTTAATAAGTCTAACATGAACATGTTTCTTATGTTAACACAGAGTTCTGGAACTCAGCTCTGAACAGTCACGAGGAAGCGGAAAACGTTGCTGGTGGCTGTGATGCCTCGGATAGACAGGGGCAAAGCAGCTCCTGTGAAATCCAGCTTTCCATTGGAAGTGACCGGCTTTGGTATGTCAACCCAATTTTCATTGAGGAATGCAGCAACAGCTTGTCACCCACCTCCACTACCCCGGTTCTGAGAACCCAGAGTCTCAATGCACCAGTCCAGGCTCCGCCCAAATTCAAAAGGCCACCACCCCTACGCCCTCGTCCTCCCAGTGCACCTGAATGCCCTCTAAACTATGCATTAGCTAAGCCTTCAAAAGGGGAGTTTAAGGTAGTTCTTAGTTCTCCTCCCCCTTCAGTCCAAAAAGGGGAAGGAAGTGACTGTGAGCGTGTAGACAGAGAACAAGAGAGACAGGGAACTCCTACCCCAAGCACTGAGTGTGACAAGCCAGCTGTCTTACAACCAGCTCAGGGCAAAGAAGGAAAGCAGCTTTCTAATACAGCTTCACATCGAGTTCCTCCAATTCCAATCCGAAGGAGGTTATCTGAAAAGCAAGCTTCAGAGGAAACAACGCAGAAGGAAGTCCACACCAGCACCTCCACAGAAGCAAAGGACGATATTCCACAAATTCCTGTTGCATCTCTCATTTGCTTTGATGACAGTATAGAAGAAAGGGATAAGCCTATGGACCCAGATATTCAGCAACTTCAGGAGATGCCAGAGGAAGAGTCCAAGGTAACTAATGGAGCTCCAGTGGTGACTCGAGAGGTTACGCCTCAACCGAAGCGGCCCAATGCTCCAGTGGCACCTCCGAGGAAGAAAAGACTGTCTCAGAATCTGATGGGACAAGTCTCCCAAAGCTTTGGAAACTCACTTACGCCTGTTCCCCAAGAGCACACTTCCATTGTTTCTTTGAACTCCAGCAGCCCCAGTCCTGTCCGCCACTCGCTCTGCATCAACGCCGGTCATCCCAAAGTCTCCGATGTTTCTTTGTACTCTCCTGAAGGTGGTGCTCCACCAGACCACGACTCCTACTCAACCAGTAGCACCGAGGAGGAGGCAGATACCAATATGTCGACGGGTGCTCTGATGAAGAGGACCCCAACAATTATGCTAGACCGTGCCAAGCAACGACTATCAATGGTGTCCATGGCGAACCTCTCCAACGTCCTCACAGGCTTCATGAATGCAGACCGCAAGTTGCAGAAACGCATCGTTGAACTGTCCAGGGATGGAAACACGTACTTCGGCAACCTTGTTAAGGATTATCGAGCTTTCACTTTGGACACCATGCGGAAACACGCCTCCAGCACAGAGATGCTCCAAGAGATCAGGCAGATGATAACCCAATTGAAAAGCTACTTGATCCAGAGTGCAGAGCTGCAAAATATACAGGAAGCAGTCGCATACTCTGAGGAGAAACTGGGTAATTGACCTTTGCATATTTACTGTCAGAGCTGCTGCTTTTCAGTCTCTAAACAATTATTTGTGAAAATGTTCAGCTTCATGTTAAGATGTCAGTATGTTTCCATCCAAGCAAATTTAATTTAAGTTATATTTCACAGAAATAACAGTTCTGTGATTAACAGTTATTCAAAAGCAAAAATAACAGATGAAAACTCAAGCAAGCATTTTGGAAGTTTTATTCACACCTTGCTGTATCTTATCTATCATCCTAAAATTAGCTTGAATGCAATGTGCGAATAGAAAGTTGATGTAATTACTTTGCAAGGCTAGAATCATCCGAGCAAAGCACCTTATCCAAGCACCATTGTTGCCACCAATCTTACGTTGAGCTTAATAGACCGTCTATAAACACTGAGCTTTCTCTATTGTGCTTCTCAGTTCATAAAAAACAACGACAACAAAACAAATGAAGTAACAATACCACACTAGATCACAATAACCTTTTATTATCAGTTCATAGAGAAGCCCAGAAATCTTCTTGCATATTTAAGGCAGCTTTAAATCATCAAGTCTAACTAGCGATTGTGGGTACCTTATGAAGAAAGTTTCATATTTACCCTTTGCAATGAACGCTCTCGCACTTAGACACAAAATATGTTTGCTGCTTTTCCTTCTCTGTAGCACCAGAGTATTAAAAATGTCTCATGGAGCCTTTCACAGTGATATAGGCATATCATATTTGAAGCCATATCCTCATAGATTACTATGATTAAAAGTCAGACACAAATAAATAATGTATAAAGAATATATTAATAAATAAAACTTATCTTGGCAATGGTAAGTCATTTTCCTTATGTTTATGCATTTATATTCAGTTACTTATGCTGTATCTGTTTTCCACCTCTTCAGAGATCATTATTGAAGCGGCACTATGCAAAAGTGTCCTGAAACCCTTGCGGGAGGCTGTGTATAATGGACTGAAGGATATCCACTCCCGTGCAGGAAATCTGAAGAAATTAAAAGAGAACCAGCAAGTGGTTCAGGGGACCACAACCACAGACCTGGGGGTCACTACAAGTGTTCCTGAAACACCCATCATGGAGAAAATTCAAACAAGGCTCAGTAACCTACACCAAGAATATTCACCTCAGAAGAAGATCGACCTGCTCCTCAAGACCTGCAAAATGATCTATGAATCTATGTCTGTGGGCTCTCCAGGTGGGTTTGATTTCCAATCATATTCTTATATGATGCCTGGCTTTCATGTTTATAAACAGATACCATGCATTATAATACAATACAGTACATACAGATACACCCTTAGTAGAGCCCTTTTAGTTCTAATTCATATTCTATTCTACTTTTATATTATTATTATATTATATTATTATTATGTAAGCCCTTTTTGGTAAATGCATCATTACTCATCAGTTCCTGATAATGTGGAAGAAAGAGCACAACCTCTGAACAGAGAGGGACGGAAAACACATAAGTGATGTTTCTCTACAGCTCAAACTCCTCCTTTTCCTCCTCGCCCCAAATTTAGTCCAGATTACATCAAAGCTGTCATAAATGCCTCCGATTAAGTAAGTGCAACAGCTGCAAAAGACAGTGTTTGGACCTGCATAGTCATGCATTTATCATAACCTTGTTTCCAATAAAGCTAGCCTGACGTGGTCATACTCAATTCGAGTCTTAAACTGCTCCATTGGGCTGTGATTATGGGGCGTGTTTCAACCGAACCAGGAAATCAGAGCAACGAAGCAACGCATGTGTTGCCAAGTCTGCGTTTTTTTCCGCGGGTTGTTTTCCATGTCCGTGGGTTGAAGCGACTATTATGTGATATATAGACATGAGTGCGAATTTTAGCAGGCAACCATGCCAAAATAACACACATTTTACCCCCCAAACACCTTTTTTTTCCAGAGAACCCCCCGAGAAGCTATTGTTTAGGGCTAGTAGTTGGCGGGTTTTGTTGTAAAAACTTGGCAACCCTGTCTGCACGCGCGCTGGAATAAACGATCTTTGCTGTTGTTGTAAAAAAATGAAATAATTTAATGATACACAGAGTACTTACCCAACATGATCATCATTTCTGAAAGAAACAAGCTCTCCGTTTAGGATTCAAACAAATATACTCCAAGCCCCTTTGATTTCGTGCATGCTTATGTTACTGTTGATCAACATCTGTCCGTCATCATCAAAAACCCGCCCTTATGATTTCATTGGTCCGAACAGTTTCGGTTCGGGGATAATTACTCCTCTATGGATCGAGTCCAGACCGAACCGCCCGAACTAAAAATGTTGTGGGCGGGGCTAATTCGGCTGGCATCCAGGCTACAATAAAGCCATTATTAAATGTAGTCTTTGTCATATTTTAGCTTGCAGTTTTGTTTATGGTTTTCAAACCAGAAGACTTTACATGCAACCCGTCCATATTGGCATCTGTCTAAACTGGCTACTTCTATGCCAAAACAACAGACATCACCACTGGAGCTCAGAGTTAACATTTTCTTTATTTTTAAAATAGATATGCCTATTTATTTTAGTATCCTAAAACAGCTCACAATTATGCAGTTGCATTTTATTATTTATATTTTTCTCCTTGAAATCAGAACAGAGTCACCGACCCATCTTTGAGTTGCAACACACCAGTTGAGAACCACTGAACACATATTTTTTATCCTTTCATATGCACCATTCTTGTTTCAGTGCATTCTTTAGTAGGCATTCATGAGCACTGAGATTAGCCCAGATGAGTTTTGCTTGCAGATCCCGAGCTATTATTCAAGTGTTATTCAAAGAATCATCCAGCTCAAAGTCACAAATGAGATCCATTTCCTCTATTACAACTTCCAAACCACAATCTTAAGCAATGGTTTGGCAACACATCCTAGCCTTATGGGCATCAACAACACTTTTCTGAAGTCCAAAACTGTTTCCTCAGGCAAACGCCCTAAAAAACGAAACGGTCAGTAATGAAGATTGACAGTTAATTGAACTACAGGATGGGCTTATTGTCTTAACTGTGTAACTGTATAAGTTAGAAAAGACAGAAATGTTGGTTCTGTAGTTGTTAATACTCTCATTTAGTTCTCATTTAGATTCTATTATCTTAAATTAACCTCACTATATCATGCAGGTGCTTTTTTTAGATCCATAATAAAAGGACTGGGTTTCCTGTGGGACTGCAATACCGAAGTAATGAAATTTACATCTAATGAGACAATTTACTTGCACAGAAATCACTATGTCGCCTCTAAAGATTAAAATGCAACCCATTGCAATGCAATTTTGTTTTGAAATTGCATTGCTGCTTCATTTAAATGCATAGCACTCTTTGAAAATGAAGATAGGAACAGATGAACTCCCAATGAATCATTCTTTAAAACTGAATATACTGCAGTCAAGTTATATTGGTTGTGTGCTAACCTTTGTATCATCATAAAAACAGTGAATTATTTCAAAGTGAACAGGTAATGCACTCTGATAATATAGCCGATCAGCTTTTGACAATTTCTGATGATTAAGGTTTTAATTTCTGAGCATAATAATGTAGTTAATATTACTTGATGAGACCTGTTTTGTTTTACAACATCAATTGCACACACAAACCTCAGAGTGCATTTTGAAACTCTTGAGTGATTGAAAAACATGAGCTGCTGACTAATTGCTAAATATGAACGACAACCTTACGGATAGGTCTGAACGTTTCGGAAAATAATCTAAATGCTAATTATTTGTATTTTTTTAAATTTATTTTTTACCAATATAGCATTTTTTACCATTATTGATTTAACATGCAATTATTTTTTAAGCTCTTTATCTTCTGTGTTATTCAACAAAGATGAGCAATACATTATTGTATAGTGGGAATCTTTAGGCAGCTCAAGGTCCGATTACGATTTTTGTAGTCACGATCCGATTCCAAAATAATACTTGAACTTTTTTTCATATTAATTAATCTTATTAATAAAACTTAAATGTTTTTATAAACTATAAAAAACCTATATGTAAATAAAAGTACTGTTTAAAATAATTACGCAAAAAATGTTATTAAAACAATTGCATGTTAAGAATTATAAATGTATAAACTAATATAGCTTCAAAAACAAAACCTAGTAAATAATAAAGAGGAACAAAAAACATTACAAGCACTGAACAAAGAGTGCTTTCAGTATTTAAGAGTATCTGAACTGTGAGTGATATTCTCATCTTTACTGTTGTTTGATTATTAATTATGACATTATAGACAGCGGGAGATCATCACTCACACTAATGCCTAATGCATATCTCTATTAAAATATAAGATGTGGTTGGTGCTCTCTGTGTAATTCCTAGAGGGTGCACTATGTAGTATTTTTGCAGTAAAATATCCAAAAACCACTAAGCCAGTGTTAAATATTTTATTCAGTTGAGTTCTTCCAATATCCCAAATATTTGTACATTTTGAAACAATTGCTATTTTAACCAAGGAACCGAGATGCCTAAGGGAGTTGCCTGTCAATTGTGTCATATCTGTGTTACCCTCGGTTTTTGGTTTTATTTGGGAAAAACACTTTACTCGTAGTAGTGTGAACAAGTGTCACAGCAGCCGCTGAGCGAACGCACAGAGTAACGTCATAACATAATTATAAACGCACTTAAATATATCTGGTAGATAAACAGATCTGTGTAACCTTATACTGATGACCGGAAAAGTGGAAATGGCGCCGACGACTGTGTCCCATCATAATAAAAGTCTGCTGCTCACTAGCCATGTGTTGTGTAACAATCGCTCCAGCCGTCTTGCTCAGCTCCTCAGTCCTATCCTGATCCTTTCCCACCAGCAGTGAGGTGAAGACCACATGTCCCAAGATTCTGTGCTCAAACTTGGCGTCCTTAAACTATGCCTTTGTTTTGAATAGGCGCCCTCTAGCGTATGGAAAAGTTACATAGTGCATCTTTAAGACATTACTGACTGTGTTTACATTAATTTTGCGTCATAAAAGCATTTTGAGATGTGCACAGGCGCATGTGCGAGGACTCTTCAAAAAGCGTGGCACAAGCATTTGGAACTGAAAGCCTTTTGTCAGTGAGTTTCATATTTTTAATATATAAGCACACTGCATTCCAAACTAAATAAATGAAGACTTCATAGAGCATTTGTAAGGAAAATACAGGCGGGCGAGAACACACACTGTAAGCGCAACATCATGCACAGTTTCTCAAAGCGCATATCGTATGAAGCCACTGAATGTCATTGTGATTCGATTCAACCTTTCAGAATATTATGAAATGTTATTTTATGGTTCGTGTGTGTGTGTGTGTGTGTGTGTGTGTGTGTGTGTGTGTGTGTGTGTGTGTGTGTGTGTGTGTGTGTGTGTGTGTGTAAAGGAAATGGAAGCAAGCAGTGTTTCTAAGTGCTATTGCTCACCTGCAGTTCCAATCTAAGATCAGAATTGATCCAGAATCGTTAAAGAGAGAATATTTTCTTCCACTCCTATCGTAATAGTATGACCAACACATTATTAGATTGATTAAACACAAACTGTTCTTTCATGTAGGCCAGGCCTGTAGACATAACGTGCCACAGTTGATGCTTCTAAACTAATTTATTCTCACGTGTCACGTGACCGCAGTGTAATCGCAGCCTCAAAAAATTATTTTGTTTATTTTATTATAGCGCGATATTATCGCAAATGCAATTAATCGTTCAGCCCTACTAATAAGCTTGTCCTGATTTTGCCGAGTTAGGTCAACATATTTTGTTGATTTTTGTTGAACAACATTCCTGTCTAAAAATTGAATCCTAACAAAATCTCTACTCCTAAACCTAACCCTACCCATAAGTTATCTCTAAAATCAGAGGGAAGCAATAAGTGAATAGCACTGATGTAGAAGCACCAAACCATTGATGTGTACATAAACTGTAAAATTGTCCCTTAAATCTGATTGGTTGATTGAAATGTTATGCTTAGATATCATGTTTTACTTGGTGAAATCAGGTTCTGTGCCCAAGACATCTAATGTAAACCGTACACTTATTTTACTCAAAAACCGACAATCACTACACTAAAAACATATGAAAAAAAACTCCAGAGGGAACCCAGGGTGAATGAGCCTTCCAATTTGGCCAACAAATTGACAGCTATTTCATTTACAGTCTACTTCACTGCACCGGTGATAAAGCTAGAGCAAAAACATAGACACACAGTGACAGAATACAAGAGGGTAAATTTGCTACAGACTTGTTTTTCAGTCTTTCAATGAGACATATGTCAGTTTACTGTTGATTATATTTGATTAGTAATAGACATAGCCAGCTCATGGGTATGCATTTACAGAACCAGTTTTTACATCCAACATATGAACTTCTGAATTTGTTTGAAATATTCATTGTCAAATGTCCAGCTTTAAGCATTAAAAGCCTGAAGTTTTTTGCCCTATTGCTCATCCAGAATAAAGTCAGTCTTATGATGCTTGTAGTGTACAGCACAGCTCTCTCAGCATATTCTAAATTGTAGTGTATTGGCAGCACTCCAGATGCAGTCTGAGTGCATTTCTTTCCTGCATATATTTCTTGTTCTATATACAAATAAAATGCAGGGAGAGCAAATAACTAAACTGGAATCTGTGTAGTGTAGCAATGAATGCATTTAGGAATTCCCTGTTAGTGGCCAGCACATCGATCTGGCCCTAAACAATGTGGCAGCATTATCCACAATGCAGATTTTATTCTAAAAGCAACGGTTTGCCACATACTGTGAGAATGAATTCTACTGACACATAAGACATGTTTAGAAATAACTTGTTCTTAAAGCAAGTTATTTCTAATGTGAATTTCTAATTACTAATGTGATATGAATGATTGAAACGGTTTTATAGTTTATTGATGAATGCATTTTGATTATTTCCTGATTGTTATGTAACAGGAAAGACTCACGGGGCTGATGATTTCCTGCCTGTGTTGATGTACGTCTTGGCTCGCTGTAACATCGGTGCTCTGCTGCTGGATGTAGAGTATATGATGGAGCTAATGGATCCGGCTTTGCAGCTCGGAGAGGGTGAGGACACACACGCACGCACGCACACACGCACGCACGCACGCACGCACACACACACACACACACACAGCTCATGAAAAATGGGGACAAAAACAAAAGTGTTGCATTAATAATTTTGTTCAGTGTATTTTAGAATGCCAACAACAGAGTTTACAGTTCAAGACTTATTATTAATTGTCAATGTCAATGTCAATGTCATTGACATTGACATTGACATTATATGGAGATATACAACCTCAAACATAAAAATCAAACAATTAATAATATTTTTTTAAATGTATGTAAAATGTGCGTGTTGTAGAAACTTAGAAACAATGAAGCTTAAGACTCATGCTTCATTTCAAATCTAAAACTATTTATTTTTATGAAACATTTTATAAGACCATGCCATGTGAGTTTTCAGAGAAGGCTGATAAGATGCTAATAAAAGATTTGATTGCCCTGTAAACACACATTTGCACTCTAATTTCTGGCGAGGAGAACTGTCCCATTCATGTTCCTATAGTTCTCACTCAACAAACCTTTCACCCTTCTGCTGTGAATGAGAGCGAATCTTTATTATTCTTTTATTATTATTCTTTTGTTTGCATTTAGCCATCATTAGCTTTTATTGTGGCATTACATGACTTGCCCATCTATGCCAGTTTGATCCCACATTAATCCATCTATTATATGAGGTCTTTTTAGAAAACCAAAAAAGCATATACTCGGGACCTAATGTAAATTATTTTAACAAATTATTTTATGGAATAGAATAGCTCCTGGCGTGATATAATGATGTCAAAATATGTTGTTAGCCTTTTATATGCAGCTAATAGCTACACCCGCTTAGCATTTATAATGTAAGCATCCATTATTGATAAGAAAATACAATCACATGAAAATTACACACAAACCATATACTATTGCAATCGTGTGTTTATTAGCTTCATGTTTTATGCATAGAAATGTTTCTTCAGGTTTGTTTTTCAAGGAGTTTAGAATGAGGAATTGTACAAGACAGTGTCATCAAGGAAAGACAGAAATGATGGTCATGTAATATGATTGACAGCTCCAGATCAAATGAGTGCTCTGAGTCATAACACACACAAATCCCGGAACAGGAGAGATGCTCTTTCAACTCTTTAGGTTTCATTATTCATTGGGAAAGTAATAGAAATTATATTCTGTATAACTAAATATGTAGCAAACATTTGAGAATCAATATTTCTCCAAATATGCGCACTTTTGGACTAAGAGCCCAAACGGATGCTATCTAGTGCATCTATGTGAACACAAATAAACTGGAGCAGATGTGACAGAATTTGAATTTGTGTTGATAATCTAATAAATATATAAAAAATTACAGATTGATTATTTTTATTTTTTTCCTGACAAATTAAGAAATTAATGAATGTCACTGCAACCTAGTTTTATTATAAACAGTGGTCAAATATCGAAGCATGATTTTGCATTTGCTGATTATGAACACATAATATAACAATAAAACAATATTTTCACACCTTTTTTTCTGTGACTTAACTTTCAGCTTGATTAGAAATAATGAAGTAAAAAAATATTTTGTCCTCGGGTGATATTTATCTTGAATTTTCTTTCTTTACATATGGCATTATTGTTTATATTTGTTCACTCTTGTTTAGATTGTCAAAAGCGTAATCATTTTATGATTCATTTTCATATTTAGATTACAATTTGAATCTAGGATGAGAGTAAAACAATAAAACCTACAAATACAATGCATTTGAAATATAGCAAATTTGTTAGCTTCAATAAAAATAAACCTCTGGGAAAGAAGAGTGCCATAGTTGAAGAACAATAAATAACATATTTAATTTGCTGAACACTGAACATTAGCTAGCATGGCAAAGTTAGTGCTACATAACCATTATATATCTATATTCTTCTAGGTTCATATTACCTAACCACCACTTATGGAGCTCTGGAGCACATCAAAAATTTTGATAAACAAGCTGTGACCAGACAGCTAAGTTTGGAGATCCAGGACTCCATCCATCGCTGGGAGCGCCGCCGCACCCTAAACAAAGCCAGAGCGTCACGCACCTCTGTACAGGTATTATGACAATGGCAAAGGAAAACCATAGGTCAGTCAATGTGTGTAGGCCTATTCATTTTTCTAAACGTTGTTCCACTTCCCTGTCAGGACTTCATTAACGTGTCCTTTCTGGAGGCTGGCTCCAATACCAAGACCCTGGGAGTCCGTCCCAACACTAACGCTCAGGACCTGTGCAATCAGTGTGCGGAGAAGTTTGAGGTATTGGATCCTGAGTCCTATTGCCTAAGTGTGCTGGTGGAGGGCCATTACAAGCATTTGGTTCCTGAAGAGTTTCCTCTCACGGTCAAATCCACCTTGCACCACAGTGAGCCACGCATTGAGTATTATTTCGTCTACCGCCATGGTCGCTGGCCAGAACAAGAGTCTGTGGACCAGACGGCAACTTCACCAGCACCCGAAGAGAATTTGATATGAACTAATGTGTGTGTGAGCATAAGATGTGTCAGTGAGAGGTGGGTCTGAGTAGAGGGTTTGAGCTGCTTGAATGGACAACTTTAATATACAAAAGAATGTAAGTGATGCACAGGAATGTAAGCTGAAATTACAATGCCTAACCACATAGCAGAATGTGTTATTTGCTGAGGGAAATTACATGAATTCAAAGACTGGCTTACAGGTGAGTGGCATTTGCTTTAAAAAGCTTGCTGCTGGAAATGTCCGGGAATCGGAAAACTGTTTTGAAAAGATCTAATTTTTTCTCTCAAAGGAGCATAGTGAGCCATAAAAACATGCATTTTTTGAGACTCAAGAATATCAGCACACACACACAGCAGACGCATCCTTCACCTTAGTTTAGCCTTTACTTAAGCAGATCTTATATACAAGCATTATACAGTCCTTGAAAGTTTTATGATTTATAAATGAAACTTTTAACTTTCCTACAATACATATCCTTTCACATCTCAGGGCTCAGCAGATTGTGACTCATACCCTGTTTCGGTGCTGGTTTCTTCATTTATGTTTCTTAAAGCAATGCGTCTTTACAGACCTTCAACTGGTTATGCACCTGCATTGCTTTCATATTATATACTCAAGTCATTTGCCACACAGATATGCTTTCTGTGTTATATTGTCTTCATATTTGGTTCATTGTTGCTGCATTTTATATCTCACAAAATATACAATAGTTTAGACATAAGCTCTGACATTGTGCCAAATAATTTTAAGCAGCATGAAAGCCTATGTATCACACAATACAGTATGTGAGTTTCAATGAGCACAACACTTGTCCAACCAAAGATTGGTGTTTGTTATATTAAAAATGTATACTGATAAATACTTTTTACATTATTTACAGTGTGTGTTTACATCTGGAAAGAGCAACTTTGGTGTTAAGTGCGCCATTTTGTGGTAATGGGTACAGGTCAAATCAGATTAGAGCTGCATCTGTTGTGTAAGAGTGAATTTAAGAGACTTTACAACTATAGTAGCTCAAATTTACATGTGATCCAGAACAATACTGCCCACAGACAGTTTTTTTTTTTTTTTTTTTTTTAAAGAAACCCTCACATTATTAGTATGAAATAACAATAACAATAGCACCGTTCTTGTTTGTGCATGAAAAAAAATAGGAGGGGGTGTATGAATACCTGTCATATTTAAGACAGCACTATAGCTTTAGCTCTACTGACACGTGTGGGAAGGATATTTGCAGTTTTATCAAACATTGGAATTCTGTGTGGTGGAGCCTCTCTGGAGGCTGACGAGCTCAGCTATGTTTATGGCATATCAATGATAGAGCAATGCGGCGGGGTGGAAATGAGACATCGATGCTGACTGTAATACACACGAGATGATTGGAGAGGTGTATGATGCAAATGTGTGATGTCATGCTGTTCTTCTCTTCCAGATGTGACAGTTTCATTAACACATCCCTGAAATCTTTACCTGATTACAGCGTAATTACATGAAAATTGAAACGATTTGTGTCCACAACATTTGCTGTACTAAATCTACACTGACAAATTGTGTAAATAAATTCACTCAGAAATTGCTAGTAAATTTCACAAAATGTTACAAAGAAACATTACGCGACATTGAATTAAACATGGGATTCTGAAGTAGAAAAACTGAAAATTTATTTTCTTGTAAAATCCTCCAACAATCTGTGTTTAGCAACAAATTAGAAAAATCCTTTTAAAAGTGTGATATTAATTAGATTTAAACTATTATAAACCAGGTATGTTAAAATATTATTTATTGTGTTAACTGTGTTTTTAAAAATATATATGAATTTCTTATATCATATGGAAATTCTTAAAATTAAAGAAAAAAAAAATTACGCCAAAGTTTGGCAGCCACACTAGATCAATCACCAATAGTGAAGTGTCATTTTTAAAAGACATGAACAGGAAATGACATCATCTGAATTATCAAACAGCTCAGCTAGCAGCTGCAGTCTCAGGCATTCATGAAAACGGTGCAGCCAGCAGGATAAAGTAAGTCTTTCGACTTCTCAAACTAACTCCTATGAAAGGAACTGGGCGTAACTTTATCGTCAATTTTTGACGTGCAGGGTAGTCCGATAGACTTCTATAGAACTCTGAAGCATGGTAAAGCGCCTTCCGCGTCACAATTAAGACGCAAAAGGTACCCCGAGGCGTCATGTTTCGACACGCTGGGTGTTCCATTCATTTCAGTGAGAAACCTTTGGCGTCATACACAGACGCACTGGGTATTGGGAATGTTATCGTCATGGTGAAATTGTATTAGTTTATGATTTTGCCATTATGACATGTTGGAGTGTGTTTTTCAATTTAACCAGCAAGCATAATTTCATTTACATTTATTTTATTTACGCTATTTAGACATGCTTAACATGTAACCCAACCCCATCCCATCCCATCCCTAAACCTACCCATTTGTGTGAACATGATATAAAACACAGGATATAACATATGTCTGCATTAAATAATCCAAGTTTTCCGAGGCCAAACGAGTGATTTGTATGAAGAAAATCCCCAAAAGCGATCAGCATCTCCATCCGCCGAAGATCATGAACAACACATCAAATTTCAAATAATAGGCTTGTTTGAGATGAGCAAAATCTGCGCAGAATCGATCACCGGTGATCAGCGCGAGATGCATGCCGGTTAGAAATGTGTCCGAGGGCGGTCCGCCTTGCTCTGATGTCATGCCGACGTATGTCAAAAATCTCTCGCGATGGCAAGGCGGATATGGCAAGCCGTTTTAGCATTAAATACACCTTCGCATACTAGTCATAAATCAGTTTTGACTAGTCATAATTCCAGTTCCAGATATCTACAATGTGATTGTGACTAGTCATAATATGGATTGAAGATATCTACAATGTTAATTCGACTAGTCATAATATACATTCAAGATATCTATAATGCTATTTTGACTAGTCACATTCTTCCATTGACTTCCATTGGAAAATATTTCCAGATATCTTCAAATGAGTTTTGACTAGTAGAAATTGTAATTAAAGATATCTTTAATTGATTTAATACTAGGCAGAATTCTAATTAGAGATATCTCAAATTACAATTGCACTAGTCAAAATTATAATTAGAGATATCTCTAACTGGTTTTTGACTAGTCATAATCACATTTAAGATATCTTTAATTCATCAAATTTAAAGATATCTAAAATACATTTGTAGATATCTGCAAATAATTTATTACTAGTCAAATTATAATTGAAGATATCTTGAATTGGATTTTTGTCTAGGCAAAACTTAATACTAGATATCTTGAATTGGAATTCTTCCTAGTCGAAACTCATTTAAAGATATCTGCAATTTAATTATAGATATCTCTGTCTGATTTTTGACTAGACAGATCTTTCTTTGGAGATATCTGCAATTAGCTTTGTGACTAGGAAGAATATAAATGTAGATATCTGGAATTAACATTTTGACTAGTCAAAACTCCTTTATAGATATCTTAAACATGCATGCAAATATGCCTTAGCTAAGCCACACCTTAAACATTTTATTAACCAATCCTACCGCGGAAACCGTTGTCATCTGCCATTTTGTTTAAGAATTGTATAATAAAAGTCCTGCGTCTTTGGTCATTTTAAGCTTCTTTAAACAGAAGGAAATCAAACGTATGAAAATAAAAAATGTACCTGGGACATGTGTAAAAGTGACATATAATATGCTGAGAAGATCAAGAAGGTTGTTGTCTAATTCTAGGCTATATATTAAAGTAATAAACAATGTTGAGATGTGCATGCTGTGGATTAAGTTGTGTTAGTTTTCATTCCCAAACGAACACATTTAAAGCTAAGCATTTGGCCTTATTTCTGGTGCAACATTACATATGTTATAATTTTAAAATAACTTTTCAACACACTGGTGCTCATCACTCAACACAGCAGAATATCACATCGCAGATCTTTTGCTATAATACAACACACCACTCCCACCTTGTGGATTATTACCTTTATGACACGCGTAAACACAACGCAATGTACTAATCAATGTAATCAGTAGCTACATCATGTCAATGTTATTTAAACATTTATTAACCTGTAATCTTTTTTAAATCATTCTTAAATGTTTTTGACTGGGTCTGCTGGAGACATTTAATCATATGCATCCAAATGTTGTCACTCGTCGATAATTGGTGGAAAATGTCCTCACGTCACAACCCTACACAACAGCGCAGATTTGACTAGGAGCAGGTACAATTCAGATATCTTAAAATAGAGTTGTGACTAGTCGAAATTGAATTAGAAATATCTCTAATTACCTTTGCGTATGTGTGACGCGTCTATTGAAGATATCTCTAACCTCATTACAGATATCTTTAATAGAGTTTTGACTAGTCAAAATGTATTTAGAGATATCTCGAATCAGATTTCTTACTAGTGCAATTATAATTGCAGATATCTCTAATTTTCATTTTGACTAGTCGAATTATAATTATCACTAGTCAAAATACAATTGTTACTATCTTTAAATATATTTATAGATAGTCAGACAAAGGTTTAAATGCTAAAATGGCTTGCGATAGGCGGACGTGTCGGATTCTGCAGTCGAGCGCAGTTGCTCTCCACCGACTGCGCGGAGCAAAAGCATGATGGGAAACGACTTGCTGACGACACAGCTTAATGCTTATTGGTTTAAACAACCGTGATGTATGGTGGATTTTTTTAAATATTTGATTTTAAAACTCTGATATCATGTTTTTATGTGTATAAATTATGTGTGAATATTCTCAAACTCTCGGAGAGTGCGATCTCTCTGTTGGTTATGTGATTGTTGTCATATTAATAAAAATATATATAAAACGTGTGTAATGAAAGTAAAAATGCTTGATAAACAGGCCTTTCGAATGGAAATAAATAACAAAAACTTTGGGTGTCTTGTTCATAATATTTATTTTCATATAAAAGTAACAGAACTTAAATTACATCCAGTTTATCAGTAACAGAGCGCACGAGTGTGAATCCCGCGATATCTGCAACTGATCTCGCAGGTGTCTGATCCACTACGAGAAGAGAAAACTGTCCGGATTGCCTGCTCTTTTTTCACTCCTCCCCTCACTGCGGCCGCCTAGTCTCGCCTTTATTTCAGGCGAGGCAAGGCGCATCTCAAACAAGCCTATTGCCGCCCGTTACGTGAGATTTCATAGTGAAATTGCATTGGCTCTCGTATGTCTTGTGACCAATTGCGTCACTATGTCAGTATTGATTGTAAAATGTCATTGGCTCTCCTGTGTCTTGTGACCGATTGCGTCATGCTCACTCAGGAGTCTTTTGAATTATTTGAATGAGTTATGAGTTCGTTCACGGGGCAGCGGGATCATCATTTCAGCGATTAAAACATTAAGATCAACTCTGTTCTTGACATGAAGACATCGTAGGGCTTCAGAAGACTTGGAATGCAACATGAGTTAATACTTTTATACTGTTTTGGTCCATTTTTGCAATAAATACTTGTGACTGTACATTTATTTGCCTGTTATGTGTTTTATATAAGATGTGGGTAGGTTTAGGGTAGGAGTTGGGTTAGTTGCTCCAATTCAAAATATAAAAGTAGCCTTTAAATATTAATAAAATCATGTCTGCTTTTATAAACGCAAATAATTAAATGCGTCTGTTTATGACGCCAAAGGTTTATCATTGTAATGAATGGAGCACCCAGCGCGTCGAAAATTGACGATAAAGGTACGGCCAGTTCGTTGAAAAGTGACGACAAGAGGTCCGGGTGAAGCATCCATATGTGACGAGTTGGGTGTGATTGAACAGACGCGTTCAGTTTTTAATTGTAGTGTCTGTTCTCTAATTGAACTGATTTTATGAAAATGAATGCGGTCGTGGTGGGAAAGTGATCAGTGATTCAGTAATCTAGTAGCGGTGGCTGTGAGAGTGGCCCAAGCGGCAACCTCCCGCGATCTCTCTTGAAGCCAATACGGAAGTAGGGATGCGCGGTATACCGGTACTGGAAAAATACCGGTATATATTTTATTTAAAACGGTACGATATCATGATTTGGCACATTTCGGTATATGCTGCTGTTCCGAAGTTCACCGCTAGATGGCAGCGCGCCACCCAAACTGACCCGAAACAACCGGCAAATGTGACAACAACATAGACGGACAAAATGGATAAAGCAGTTGAATCTCACTCAAGATGCCCAAAACTAATTAATAAAGAGAGGAGTAGAAGTGACATTTGTAATGACTTTGCTTATAAAACTGATGAAGAACCATCAAACCTAGCCAAGCATCTGTCACTATCCTGACTTTAAGACTTCTTAAGAGATCGACAGGTCAGTGAATCATTCCAACCATCTCATTTAGACATTTATTTTCTTTTAACACTGATCAACGCACACACATAGCCTAACATAAGATCGAATATCACAACATCTCCAGCGTCCGTTTCAACCAATGACATTTAGATCTCATAATATTTGCACGTGTACTATTGCACTATTTACATTCGCGTTAGACACAACCGCCTGTGTTTATGTGAATACTCACTAAAGACGGACATTTGTACATCATTCTGTGTATTTGACTGTTTAAGGAAACAATGTGTAATGTGCGAGCATGACTAAGTGACAGGCGTGTGTGTGTGTGTGTGTGTGTGTGTGTGTGTGTGTGTGTGTGTGTGTGTGTGTCGTATGAGCTCATATCTCCTGTAACTTAACTGTTATTACGAAATGCTATAAAATCTCTTGCGTGTTCAAATGATTTCCGTTCTCCATCCCGAGACGAGCGTGAAATGTTGAATCGGATTATGCAGATTGCTTTAGTGTAGTGCGATGTCTTTTGAACCCAGAAGCAATTTGCTAATTTTGAGAGATTTTTGCTAAAATTATTTCTCACAAGAAAGTTTTCAAATGACTGATTTGATGTGATAAGCTTTGCTGATTAATTTACTAATAAACTTTTTTGGTAATTTCCCACTTTATAAACTCAAAACTTGCATAATATTTCTCATTCGCGTGCAATATACCCGCGCTAATATCAGACCTTGTGGTATCGATTTAATATCGGTACTTCGGTATTAGATTGTGGTACCGTACCGAAGCCAAAATTGTGGTATCGAGCCATCCTTATACGGAAGTAATGTAAACTGCAATTCCTCAACTAGCCACTAGGGACAGGCTCCAGAAGGGAGCAGAATCTCATTGAGCCCCATGTTAAAATTCTCAACTTCAAAGCAGAAAAAAACATGTTTACAGCCTGGTACAAATTGTGGTTTTGGCTTATAAGGCTAACTTTGATCTTCATGACATCTGTGAGGGGGGTGATTTTTTTTATAACTCATTCGTTTACATTATATAAAGCCTTAAAGTTCTGCATAATTAAGGGCGTGGTTACAAGTGGATAGCCATTTATCCGCCGTCTATAGTTATTGCGTCACCTAAGCTCCGCGCACATCCCGCCTTTTTGCCCATTTTCTGTTATCCGGGAGTGACATGTGTTAACTCGCTCACAAGATGGCAACGCCCAGCTTAACCATACTTTAAGCTTCAGAACGGCTTATCGGAATACTATGGGTGACGTCACGGACACTACGTCCATATTTTTTTACAGTCTATGGAGTGGCCTCCTAGGGCAGCAAAGCATTCTGGGAATTGTTGTCTTTCATCCCATGTGACAAAAATATTTTTCTGCGTTTTCTCAGTCTAGAAAGCACCAAATTAAAAAAATATTTCACATTTCTACTACATTAATGACCCAGTTTAAATACAGATTCATCTTCCCAGCACTGAAGTACTCCTTTAAGATGAGTCCAACAGTGTTGATTCCTGAAAATGAACCGTGGAGTTATTCAACTCCCCATGTAGATTTACATTTGTTGGAAATAAAAAATAAAAAAACAGAAATAGAAGTAGACAGCTTTCTCTGCACATCTTGTGCACATCAAATGATAGCATTACTTTTGTCCTTGCAGTGGGTAGAAGCTTATATACCTGGAAAAGTTTTAATTTGTTCTGATTCACTCTGTTTTAAAGAGTCTAAGGTCTTTTAAATCCAGTTATCAAGATATTCTTTATAGTATTTTAGATATATTCAAGATTGGTTCAGAGTGATCATTTAATTCATTTTATTTGGGTTCCATCACACGTAGGTATAAAGGGAAATGAGAATGCCGATAAGTTAGCAAAACAAGCTTTGCAGAGAAAGAAATAGAATTACAAATTCCTCCAAGCAAGTCTAAAATTAAGGTTTTAATATGGAAAAAGGTTATTGCAGAATGGCAAATGACAACAATGGAAAGGGATGATTTCTCTATAATATAGAATATTGCAGGGACATTCCATTCAAAATAGTACACTCAGAATATTAGGGAAGCATCCAAATGGTCTATGTGAAGAATGCAAAGTAGAAGAAACAGTAACTCATGCAATTCTTGAATGTAAGCGATATGAGGAAGAAAGATGACAATATGAAATCAAGAAGAATGGAATTCAGGAGGTGCATTTTAAATCTGTATTAGAATGGACAAGTAAAATGAATAGTAAAGTCAAGTGTTCTTAGAATTTCTTAAAGCTACACTGTGTGATATTTTCCCCCATCTAGCGGTGAAAAGGTACATGACCATCCAGTGAATATTAGTTTCTGTTCCTCTCAATTCTAAATTCGTTTTAGCTCCTACGGTGGCCGATTTAGCCCCAGATTGACATGGCAATCCCCCTCTTCACATTCGACACGGTGCCATCGAGTGTTAAAATGCGAAAGGCGAAGCTTGAATTTACGGGGATGTCCCTCTTTGGCTAATGTACTTTCAAGATGGAGGGGCAACATGGCGACCAGCATTCGAACCCCTCACCCGTATGTATTTTCAATGGCATATTATAAACTTGCGAGAATACTTTACTACTTGAAAGAAGTAAATATACATTAATGAGCACAAATATTTTTGAAAGAACTAAGTGTTTTTAGCTAAGAATAAACTAAAAAAGTTACACAGTGTAGCTTTAAAAGGACGGGTTTAATAAGTAGAATATAATGCGCTGTTCCACACTCCGGAGCAGAAGGTGGCGGTAATGCACCTAATTAAGCTGGTTGCCAGCCGCCATTCAAAAACCAAAAAGAAGAAGATAACCTTTCACAGGTGACAATAGCTATGTCTCATTCCGTTAAATTTCGAAGGCTGCGTCCTCCGGAGGACACGTCCTGTGTAGGATGCAGTATACGGAGTGTCCTCAATCAGAATTAAACGAGACGTCCTTCGTAGGACACACAGGCAGGAAGTATCGCCTTGCTATGCCAACAAGTTCAGCCTCGTTGCGCTCTCAAGGCAGTTATATGAATGAAAATTATTTATAACTTGAAAATGACAATGAAATGTTTCTTGTCTTTACAGCAATGTACTGTTCTAAAGGTTTAAAATGCACTAAACTGTTGTAATCCTGTTTACCAAAACTATCTGTTTGAGGTAATAGAGCTTACAAAAAAAAGCTTGAACTACTTATTTTAAACACCACACCTAAGCTCGCATGTATATCTGGCGGTGGTGCCGTTTTTTCATATAATATATTTTAAAAAAATTGACGGTTGTTAACGGAGACGCAAAGAATTGTGGGTTATCTCCAGCCGTGAAGGCTACACCTCATGCACACTCCGAAATCCTGTGAAAGAAGGACGCATTCGAAGGTCACGTTTGGAGTGTCCTACTCACTTTTTTGAAATGAGACAGCCTTATGACGTATGCACCCTTGGAATGCGACCTCCGGAGGACGCAGCCTTCTGAAATGAGACACAGCTAATGTGCTGGTTTGTGTTTTGTATTACCTCAATGTTATGGGTTTTAAACTATGGTCACTTTTTGATGTTATCTGATGCCTTCGTCTTGTCTTGTCTTGTGTTAGCAAAATGTTCTGCTGAAGTCTATTAGAGATATATGCGTCTAACTATGGGTGCAGACTCGCAGTAAACTTTCTGTCAAATGTGTAAACTAACCGGTTATGACTGGTCGAATATGGCAGATGGCTTTTGAATCACGGTTCATAGAAACAGCTGCTAATGAGACATCTATGTATATCTATGGGTTTGAACACCCTGCACAGCCTAAATAACTGCCACATGATTCTGAACGTTGCCTTGACAACATAACAGCTAATTTAATATAAGTTAAGATTACTGTGGCAAATAAAGTGATCGCATTAAAGCCTCTTTTTGTCTTCAACTCAAGTTTACAATATAATAAACATTTCCTGTTGAAGAATTACATCAGCTTTCTTGTGTGAATCCTACAAATGCGCCACACATGATCACATGATCATAAATGGCAAATTACTTCCCCGAAGAGACCATAACATGTCCTGGCTGAATGGCTTTTAGATTGGTTTAGCTGGTTAACATGGCTGTTGTTAGCACCTGCTTGTAAACCACACAATCTGGCAGCAAAAAAGGATCTTTCTGTGTTGGCTGTTGAATGCTAATGATTGGAATGGTTATATCATAACCTTGATAATAGGAACAACAGGAGCCACTTTTTAAACGTTCCACCCTTCACTTTCCCCTTATAGAAGTTCAGAATGTTCTGATAGCTAGCTACAGTGCTAATTAAAGTGCCAATTATGTTTAACGTTTACTTGAACAATAAACCCTCTCTTCAGAACAAATGACCTTTTTTTCACAGTTTGTGAGCACAAACAATCCTGAGGTTTGTATGAGGATATGAAAGACGAGGAGGTGAGGAATAAGAGAGAAGAGAGAGTGCTTGCTTGTGTAAAAAGAGCTCATGACTCACACCCGCGGTTGACGGTGGATGTTAAAACTTGCAAATCTTTGGATTACAACCGACATTGAGGCCAGAGTTTACCAAACGCTTCAGATCATGTCTTCAGCCTCTCGCCGCTGAATCCCCCTGACCTCATCCGCCTCACGCCCTGATTCTTTCCTTCCACGCTTTCATTCTCGTCCCCCAACTCAAATCCAACGCGACCGGCCAAAGTCGCAGCTGCCGTGCTCTATAATGACTGTCAGGACCTGATCGTCTGAACCTTGCACTCACAACCGCTGCCCATTATTTTAAATGAGACCTAGCTAAAGTCCACTTCCGTAACAAGCCTCCCTGTGCTGAATGAAAATGAATGTTTCTTTCGCCGGATGCCGCCTATAAATTGAATGTGTGTTCTTCCGTTCAATTTACACTGAATAAAAATAAAATATACAACAGATACACACATTTTCATTATAGATGTTCCTTGCGTATAAAAAAATATATTGTCTGCACATGGCTGATTTGAGCAGTTATCAGCTTGTGTTGAGTGTTTGTGAAGCAAAAACCTACCTGTGGTTGCAAAATGTGACAATTGTCTGGTGGGGGAATGAGTGTTTGAGAAGACATTTCAAATTTAATGAGTGACGTCTTGCTTGGCCTAGAATCCAAACGCGTGCGTGGGCTGAACGAGGACGGCAAGCACGTCACTTCAAATTCGGTTCCGGATCCTCATTATCGACCCTCATTTTTTTTAGCTCTATCCTATAGGTTACGCCCAGCGACAGGTAGGTCACGCGTTTGAGTCGAGGGCATTGTACGCCATAGTTTGGAAATGATGGAACAACTAGTTTTGATCATGATTTTGTGATCATGTGGCACTTTCCAGATTTATCTCTTTCCTTTTTTGAGACATCATTAGGTGCTCTGACGTCCAAACAGTTGCCTTTTCTCTTCTGATTCTTTCCTCTATTTTAAGGCTTCATCCAAACAGGACATTCAGAGGTGTGGCCTTCTGTTTCAAACTCGGTTTCCTTTTCAACAAGGAGAATGACACATGCCTTTTTATCTTTTCTGTTTCCCCCTACAACTTCTGACAAAAAGAGAGGTATATATAATCCCACACAACCAAACCCTGTATATATTCACACTGGCACTTGACAATGCACAATAGAGTTTGGGAGGTAGAGCTACAACCAGAGAAGTTGATGAAGCAATACATATAAAGAGGAACCATAGGCAATTTCTTAACAATTAATTACTTACCTAGAGCTTTAGACAGAAATATTGGACAATCACAAACCTCTTTGAGACATTGCATGGAAGATTTGCAAACCAGCTCGGAGTCACACAAGACTGATTGGATTTTTGACTCCACACACTGGAGACAAAAAACTTCACCACAGCAACACACAGCCAAGAGGAAGAACTACTGCACAAAGGTACCATAAACATAAATATTAATTGCAAATTATAAATATAACGTGTGTGTGTATATATATATATCATTTTTTGTACATTTATTTATATATATATATATATATATATATATAATGTACAAAAAAAATTGCGTCTATATATTGATATTTACTAAATTTATTAACTTTACATGGGAACTTTTTTCCTTTATTTAAATGTTATCAATTTTAAAAATTGCAAAATACAACATTTTAGGATAAAACTTTGCCTTGTATTTAAAAAAAATATACAAATGCAGCTATTAATATACTTTTTTTGGTCTGTTCTAAAGTACTGCTGTATAATATAAGTGTGTAAATAATGTATAGACGTTTGAAACATGCTTCTGATCGGCTGATATATGAGTTTAATTTCAAAGTTGCCTGCAGGCAGAACTATCTTCTAGCAATATTCTGCATCCCTCGTATTTTTGAGTAAAATACATTAATATGTACATTTTGAATGTTGCGCATATATATTCTCTGCCTCTCTCATCTGTTAATATTTTTCTAATTTTATGTCTTGGTCAATATATTTATCTGTAGATGGTGGCTGTATCCTTGCCTCCTCGTCCTGCCCTGTTGTTTTTAGTCGTCATGAGCGTGACTCTGATGACATCTGCATTTCCCCAGGCTCAACTTCGACCTCTGCAAAGGTATGACTGCTCCTCAAAAATATGAATAAAATTATTATTGTTGTTGATTTCTGTTTATTTTAATTGTCCTTGTTAAACCTCAGTTTGAACAGCTATAGCCTTGTATGCCTTTGGTGAAAACCCACAAAATTTTGCATGCATGAAGAGTCTGCCGTGAATTGCATTTTGTGTAATTATGGGATGGATTAAATCTGTGGTTATTTATGAACTAGTGATTATATGTGCAATATTCAAAACATCAAACCCACAAGTCTATTTGAGCTAGAGACTGGAAATTGCACATGGAAGTTTTTCTCCTTGCATAGAAAAATATTCTGGCAGTTCTGCCGCAGGGAAACCTTAAAAATATAAACTTAATATGTCATTTTTAGATATAGCAACAATTTCATAGATTATAGAGTTCTAGAAATTGCAGCCTCAATTATGGGTGTAAATGCCCCAATGGCTGCTGTGTAATACATTATAAATCATGTTTCATTGTCCATTCAGAGTTATAATTTCATATCATTTCTGACACTTCTCTCTCTTCTAATCAGTAACTTGCCTGCTATTGGTCAAGAGGATTCCAAAGGTGAACAGTGGGAATTGCTGTTCCCCTCCATCTCGCTCCGTGATTGGAGCATTCAGATGCTGAGTGCCCCCGATTTTGGAGCAGCTAAAGCTGGGACAGAACAGCTGGTGGGGGATGATTGGCTTCCGCTCAGCCAGTCACAGATGGAGGAGGAGCTGGTGAAGGGCTGGCCGGGCTACTGGCCTTCACGGGTGGCTCACCAGCAGAAGAGAAACATAGTGGTGGCAGATGACGCTGCATTTAGAGAAAAGAGTAAGCTTTTGACAGCAATGGAAAGACAGAAATGGCTCAACTCCTATATGCAGAAACTCTTAGTAGTTAATTCAAAGTAGTTCTAATGTTAATGGAATTGTACATTTATAAAATATTTAGAAAAACATTGCATTTTATGTGGGAGGGGAAAAAAACATTTGATCATCACAACATGAGATAATGTAACCGAGTTAAAGGGTTGGTTCAACTAAAAAGGAAAATGCTGTTGTCATATACTCATGTCATTTTAATCCCATAAGGTTTTATTTTGCTGCATGGAACACAAAAGGAGATATTTAGTGCATACAGGGTTGGAATGACATGATGGTAAGTAAATATTTTGGGGTGAGTTATCCCTATGTAAGATAAAGGTGGTTTCATTTCTATTTCTTTTTAGATGATCTTTGAATAAGGAAAATGCATGACGTGTTTGTTGGTCTGATCATGATTGTAATAAACACCTGAAAACAATATTTTTCAGCAATTTGACTTAATGGATGCACATGATTGGAGCTGCCATAATAGATTTCATATTTGCTTTACCCTTAAATGGTGAAAAATGGTTCTTCAGTTTATTTGTTTTTCCATTTATTATAAGCGAATATAATTTATTTATAAGCTGCCAAATAATGGGTGAATAGATTGATGAAAGTCTCAAAAATAAAATATAGGTAGTCTATAAACCAGTGTTATGGTTACTGGTTCATTTCAAATCGGACATAACTGTAAAATAACATGTTCTCAGACTGAGTGAGAGTCTGATTCAAATCACTCACATGAAAAATCAAAGCTGTTCTGTTAAACATTTTAGTTTTTCAGTAAAAAGAATTGCTTCATAACAGTTATTGCTTTATGAATCCAATAACATGGCTCACACTACACTCAAAAAAATGAACTTGCACTGTTGTTAGTGGCACAAATCATACTTGTTAACATTACTTAAAAAACTCATGTAACTAACTTACATTTACTGAGTTGTTTCTACTAAAAAATGAGTATTGTCAGTATTACTTAATAAGTGTTTGTTCGGTCAACTTAACATTGCTGAGTGAAACAAACAAACTGGGCAGTGGGTCTGCATTATGAGAGTACATTTAGGGATTAAAATGTTATTTTATGTGTTTTTCAGTAAAAGTAAATATGTTTTTTAGTGTATGTGAGTGTTTAATGTTCAGTTCTGTAGGACATTTAGTGGAGTTTCTATAATTACGGTTACCATTATGCAGAAGAGTGGTGCCTGTGTTTAGGCAGTGGGCACTCATATAAACACATTTATTGGATAGACGTCCTGCCCTCAATTAAGTTATGTTTGAATTTTGTTTTTAAACATTCTCTTTTAGAAGAAGTAATTCATTTAATAAGGTAAATCGGTAAATGTGTTCACCTAACATAATATAACTTTTATAAATGCTACATAACATTATTAAAGCTACACTGTGTGATATTTTCCCCCATCTAGCGGTGTAAAGGTACATGACCATCCAGTGAATATTAGTTTCTATTCCTCTCAATTCTAAATTCGTTTTAGCTCCTACGGTGGCCGATTTAGTCCAAGATTGACATGGAAATCCCACTCTTCACATTCGACACGGTGCCATCGAGTGTTAAAATGCGAAAGGCGAAGCTTGAATTTACGGGTATGTCCCTCTTTGGCTAATGTACTTTCAAGATGGAGGGGCAACATGGCGACCAGCATTCGAACCCCTCACCCGTATGTATTTTCAATGGCATATTATAAACTTACGAGAATACTTTACTACTTGAAAGAAGTAAATATACATTAATGAGCACATATTTTTTTGAAAGAACTAAGTGTTTTTAGCTAAGAATAAACTAAAAAAGTTACACAGTGTAAACTACACATATAAATATTATGTAACAGTGACAAATTCAAATGGTTTGTATTACTTAGAGAAATTTTGTCAGCTTTACTTGACATTCCCAATTTGTTCATATAACTAAATTATTTGTAAAACTTACTCAATATAGGTTTGTGAAACCACTTGACACTGCTTTTTTAAGGGGGGGGGGGGTGGTGAAATGCTGTTTCATGCATATTGAGCTTTTTACACTGTTAAAGACTTGGATTCCCATCCTAAACATAGACAAAGTTTCAAACACTAAGTTGGACGTTTGATGGAGTATTTCTATGTAAAAAATACTCCTTCCGGTTTCTCACAAGTTTCGGAGAGTTTTTTTCGAGTATGGGTCGGCTTGACGTCGACAGAGCGGAAGGTCCTTGTATGGACCGTACGGGCTCTTCTCCCGGTAGGGTGCGCGCGCGAGCCTGAGGCGAAAGAGCAAATGCACGCCCATAAACACTCTCTCAGGTGCAGATCCACTCGTCCGTGCAACACTTCTGTCGCGCTGCGCTCCACTGTATGGTGTGTGTTTAAGTACATTTGTTTAGCTCACTAATATGTCAGTTTGTTTATTGTAAAACCACCCAAACATAAAGCTAGGCTAGGGGACGTTCTCACAAAGTGTGCTTCTTCATTCAAATGCACTAACGTTACTCCATTGTTTTTTATACACTATCTGACGTGCAAAACCATTTTGCTTGCTATTGCTAAGGTTTAGTCGCAGACAATAGTCCATAAACCAAATCATGTCCTCATAAACTGCGAGTAAACACACACAAATGTTGACAGGCCACTAAATACAGTACATACCACAGAGACGGACGTCCTGCTGTTGTTGCTTCTCCTGTTCAATTTATTTCATCCTCCGGATCTGATTCTGGATCATATCTGTATTAGTTGAATCTGATTGATAGCCATGGTTTATTAGAATAACGTTTTCTTTTCCACACTTGAGGATGACAGCTTTCAGAAGCTCTCGTGCAGTAGCTGCGCGCTCGTCATTCTTTAGCTCCGCCCACACGATACGCCTCCAGGCTCTCGTTTTTTTCCGGAAAGACTCTGTACAGCCTATCTTTCTTTTATAAATATTATAAAACTAAAGACTTTTCGGAGATATAATGGATGCAATACTACTGTATAGGTACTCAAGATTGACGTGAGATTGACTGAAACTGAGTGTTTCACCCCCCCCCCCTTAAGTAAATTCAACAAATATATATATATATATAATTTTTTTTTTTTTGAGTATATGTTAGTTGTTTTTATGAATGAAATGTTATGTGATGAAAGACACTTGCTTGGGGTGACCATATTTTGATTACCAAAAACCAGGATGCTCGGCCTGGCAATGAGATGATACTCAAAGTTTACTCAAAGATGCCTTATTCATTTCAATACATTGAAAGTATGCCCCCTCTGTATGGATAGACAATTGTTATATTACAAAATCTATAATCAAAATGTCTATGTCCTGAAAACAGGACGTTTGGTCACTCTAATGCCACATGCTTAAACATAAAGCTTTCCAATTAAGACTAGATTTTAAATTATTGTCACACATCATATTTCTTGACCATTTTAGTCCCTGTCTAGAGTCCTGCTACAGTTACAGAGCAATATCAATGTATTGACCAAATTTTAAAGTTGAAATAGGAAAAGTGTATTAGAAAACACACTGATAACAGGTTGCCTATGTGTTTGACAGAAAATTACATTTTCTTGATAAATAGAAATGGTTTCTTGGTACCATGAAGTGAACCAAGCTGGTAAATTGAGCTGTGTGTCAGAGGAGATAGGACCTCCCATGATGATATTAGTAATTTATCGCCAAGCCGAATTATGATGTGCTTAAAATGGAATTTTTAATGTTCTGACAGCAGAAAATTAAATAGGGCCATGGTTAAATACACCCTCATGACCTCATTAGCCTCAAGCTAGCAGACGATTAATCAACTGATTGGAGAGGCTTTAAGTATGAGGAAATCTCTGACGGCAGACTGCGACAGCTGAATCGCTGCTTCAGGTTATTTGTTCGAATTTCATAATGTTTATTTCCTTTACCTTTCAAAATGGCTTTACAAAGGTCAAGCCTCGCAAGTAGGAGGGGTTGTTGTTGTCAAAAATATCTAGGTGTCAGTTCAGAAGTGCAGAGAAACAATTTATTGCTCTTTTGGAAAGCACCTAGAAGTGGCATCTCTATTAGGACCGAGAATTGTGGTATAGTCTTCCTGCTGCTAAGGCCTCATGGTGAGGAAGCCTATAGACACTATAGCGGTGAGATGGATGAGAGGGCTGAGGATCACAGGAACTGTAATTTATCACTCCTTACAGCTGGCCTACATGGCAGCCAAAGCCAATCAGCAGTAGCCAAATTGCTTTCTGCACCCCTTTCTCACCAAGTGGAACTGCGTCTCAAAGCTCATGTAGAATCACCTAGTCTTGCTGTTTCTCTGCGGTTCTGGCAAAAGTGTTGGCTGGGCGTGCAGAAAATACTGTGTTTTTACTTTATGTTTGTGCTTAAAGGAATAGTTCACCCAAAAATTAAAATTAGCCTATGTTTACTCCCCCTCAAGTCATCCTAGGTCTATATGACATTCTTCTTTTAGACAAATACAGTCAGAGTTATATTAAAAAAGTCCTGGCTAATCCAAGCTTTATAATAAGAAAAATATCCATATTTAAAACTTTTTAATTAAAGTTCTGGACGAAAGCCTTACGTGGAAAAGTGCCTTCTCGGAGTTCAAGATGCGTACGCGACGTCCGACGAGCTTAACTGCTCGCGTAAACCTTTGAATTGCAGAGGCACTTTCAACACTTTCTCTATAAACTGAATATGGAAGACGATCGGCCAAAAAAGTTTTAAATATGGACATTTTTCTAACACAAACGCATCAATTCACTTCATAAGGCATTTACAAAAAATATAAAGCTTGGATTAGCCAGGACTTTTTAATGTAACTAATTTTATTCCTCTGAAAGAAGAATGTTATATACACCCGATGACTTGAGGGTGAGTAAATCATGGGCTAATTTTTCATTATTGGGTGAACTAACCCTTTAAGTTCAATGTGAGATAGATCTGCTTTTCTGTTTCCATATTTCAGCTGTCAATGTCAAACACATCACAGTTTCAAGATTATGGAGGTTTTATTACATTTTGCAACATTTAAAATGTCACATGTAAAAGAAAAGAGAAACCAAATAATAATAATAATAATAATAATAATAATAATAATAATACAATAATCCTCTTTAAAACATGACTGGATTGTATATAAACTCATGTATTATCATCCGTTATTATCTGTTTTTTTCTAATGAACTCTTCTGTCCTCTCTATCCACCCACACATACACGCATAAAAAAAGCTTAAGACTGAAAATAGTTTTGGCAAATTATGCAAAAGAATCCCCAGGAAAAGAATCCTGTGAGAGTTCTCTTGCTTTAAAACATGCTCGCATCTTAACACACAAAAAATAACGTTCACTTTCAAATCACACAAATCTTGAAAACATAATTTGAAGTTCACTTAATGTTCACTTCTTGCTTCAGATCTGCTTACCGATTGTGGAAAGGAGGAGTGGACTTAACTACTGAACTCTTTGCTTCGTTTCTCATTTTTCACTCATCATCAGCTCAATTTATGCACAGATTTCGAAGGAAAAATGTATTTGAACATGGTGAGCCGAGAGTGTTGGATTTTGATTGATAGTTGAAAACTTATTCAAACTAGCCAAAACATAGTTTATAAATGAACACACAAGGCGCAGGACAAGAACTTTGAAAACGACAAGCATTCCGATTCTACAGACATCTGTGCAGATTCCATATGGGGATCGAGGTGAGCCACCATCACATAAATCTCTTTAAAAACACCCCATATATCTAACATCACAAAACAGCTGCTTGAAATTACAAAATCTGTTTAAAATCAAGATCTTGTGAGCTGCCATTTGTGCATCTGAGCATCAATGGCCTTTGAACACTCAGCCTAGATGAGTAGTAGCACATTATAAATATTCTTCAAAATAGTAAACTTAGAGTTGAACTTCTTGTTCAGTAGTAAAGGGACCAGAAGAAAGATACTTCATCTTTTCCTGGTCTGAACTAATTAAGGTTTTCTTCTTTCCTCCTAACACTAAAGTCTTGACATTTTTGTCAGCTCTGGTCACGTGTCAATGACATCACGGGCCGGTGAGGGCTCTTCTGGGAGGGTGGTCGTGGCGTTCGGTAGAGTTTGATTGTGTGGCACAGAGTTCTGCTGTATCTCCATTGCAATCCCAGCAGGATCTTGCGGGGGAAACTCCTTAACTTGACGTCGGTACTCCAGGAAGGTGCAGGCCTTAGTGGCGATGGCAACGACGTTCTTCCCGATGAAGATGGTTGAGACTCGGCTGTCTTGGAACAACACCATGTTGACACCTCGGATGAGGATGGTGACAATGTTGATGGTCACCAAGCTGAGGACCGGGTAGAGCATCATCTTCTGAGGGGACACGTGCTCGCCCTGCACGCTGATCTCGCTCAGAGACACGCAAGGTAGGATGAGCAACAGGATGTAGCAGTAGAAGAACATCAGACCCTCGGCCCAGATGGGCAGACCTGTCCGCTGTGGCTCCCAAAGGTTCGCCTGGATGTCTAGAACATCCAGAAGGTCAAGAGCCACCCAGAATAGTCGACCCCGCATGTCCTCCTTCTTCCGGAAGGTTCTTACGTACTCCATGCTGTCGAGTGCGACCAGGACGAGGTAGAGCCCGGGTACACAAACCGATAGCAACAAAGTCAATGCTTTCCGAGCTACCGTCTCCAGACTTTTACGGTCGGCTTTGTAGTTCTGGAAGACGAAGTAAAGCTTGATCTCCAGAACGAAGATGTAGAGGAACCAGAGGATCATAGCATAGCCGCGCTTCGCAGTCCTTACCTCAGCACCCACCCACACTGCCACATAACGCAGCACTATAAGAAAGCAAATATCTCCGACCAGGACGATGATGCAGACGCCGATTTTGCGTGGGCCTTGGTTCTGCTCCACAAGGTAGGCATCCATGAAGGCCATGCTGGTCATGATCACAATGGTGGTTAAACACACATGCCGCTTGTCGGGTGGTGGCAGAACCATGGTGCTGTCTGTTTATCTAAGTAAAAAAACGGACAAAACGTATCCTTCAAAAAGTAGCAAGGTTAGTTCATGGTGTGCAAACTGCTGTCCATCGAGGCTGGTGACTGAGGAGCCCGTTTTGCAAAGCCCCACACAGTCCAAGTACCACTCTTTACCGCATTTTGAGCCTTACATGGCCTCCACACTAATTTAGTATGTCAATATCTCTTTGATTCACTGTGACCGTGATATCTCTGTATGTGTATCCACTGCTGAGGCAGATTGTGTCGATTTCCTACCGACATGGGCCTGCTTTTCTGTGTCAGCTGACCCATATAAACAGCATGGCCGGTCTCTTGTCGTCACTTACTCCTGCATCGGAGCCAAGCGTGCACAGGAGTATCGTCAGTCGTGAAGACGGAAGGGGAGGTCACGGCTCTCTTTCTGCTCTGCCGCCTTGGAGCATCTGTTAAGTAAAGAAAGAAAAAGTTGTTCTGCTCAGAGAATGTTTTTGACCTTGTTCCAACTGATGAAACTTTAAAACAAAACACTAGGGGTCACTGTGGTTACTTAGCACAATCAGGTGTAACTAACCATCCCACAAGTCCTTGGGTTTGTTTCACGTTTCTCTAAAGCCTTTTACATTGAATAGGATTTAGCTGTTCTGAATTTTTCATGTTTAAATATCCAAAAAGGAATATGTTTCTGTGTGTAACAGTAAGCATTCAGTCACTTATAGTAGGGGACACAATATAGCCTGAATGATTTCAAGGTCTTTTTTCCCCCTAACATCTGACCTCATTACTTTTTTTACAGTTATTATTGTTATATATATTCTTCTGTTATACAGTTTTTACTGATTGAATACTTTAAAATGATAATTCCTCCTTTCCTCGTGAGTTCTAAAAGCTTGCTTGCTATGCTGAATTATTGCTTCATATATAGGTATGACAGTGTCAGCTACTAGAATATCATTCCCTAATATTCCTATGAGCTCTGAGTCACCAGCTTCCATAGCAACGGTTTCTATTGAGAGAGTGATAATAAGTGATGATGAGTCTAACACAGCGGGGAACCCTCAGATTTCTGGAAAGCAAGATATTATTGGATGTGCGACAAGCAGAGGGTGTGCACTCACTCTGATATCTAGGCGTGAGGTGATCTGATGTGAATGACAATAATCAAAAACGGATTTTCAACTGATTCTTTGCAAGTTTCAGTATGCACGGTATAGACACAAAGTGTTAAAAATAAACTGCATCACATTTAAATGCCGGCAACTTCCTGGAAGCAACTGTTTTAAGATAAAGCAACTCCTTCTCTATTATAGGACTCAAGTCACGGTCACAATCCGGATGTTACCGGGACAATATTTCTTCTTCAGATGGAATATTAAGGAACAACACACAGATTTGTTCAAGAGATTAGCTTTGATCTAGTGTCTTTTGTATGAAATTCCAATCACAGCAACATTATATTGCACACCACTCGCACAGCCGGTCCTTCACAATCTTCTGTTGCTAGTTAGTTCACGTCAATGCCGCTCGCGTTTGATATATATATGGAAGCAAACACTGAGACTATTTGCTCACACGTCTTCTCAAGTGATTGATTTCTATCTCAAAGAGATCTCAATGCGATAGAAATCATACACAATACATCAGTACACTGACAGAAATACATGGATCTATAGGAAACTAATGGACGTCAAAGAAATATATAGAGTGGCAGTATATCTTGTATTGTGTATTCTGCTGTTTCCGCAATCGTAATTTTGCATCTTGAAAGCATTTAGCTTTAGGTATTCTGGATCCACGGAGTGTAAATCGTGCTATGGATCAATAACCTCTTCTGCAACATTATGTAAAGCAGAGATGCGACTTGATCCGGACAGATAAATTGCCTTGTTACACATAATCGAGTTAAATCCGAGTTTTATTTTATTTTCTGATCCCACCAATATTAAAATATTACAAAATAGAATAATTTTGTTCCTGACGTGCAGTAACTTAATGGGTCTGTTCTTTTAATGTGATTGCTCTTTTAAAATCCTCAGAAGAGAAATTGGTTATGCATTATGCCTCCACTCTGCTTCCGGCCTCCTTCCCTTTCCTGTCTTTTCTATTCTAGTGCACAGAGTTTTGTTTCTGACAACATGACTCCTTGACCTCGTGAACTTCTCTCATCTGTTCAGTTTCAGAATGTGCAGCTGAGCAGAAGATTGAACTATTTATTTTGGAGAGCGTGGAGAGAACCACAGATTGAGACTTTGAATACGTCCCACAAAGCATGATTTGTGGATTAATGTGTAAAGGATGTTTGACATGAAATACATTTAATTAATTGCCAGATGCTACATCAATCCCACTATGGTATAATTGTTGCGACCATCCTGGACTGGTGAGAATAATTCCACCCTGGCCACCCAATTATTTACAGCCTTGCCTCAAATGAATCGTAAATAATAAAGATGGATAGCTTAAACAATATGTACTAACACATATACATATGAAAAGAATAGCCCCCCCCCCCCCATTAGTGTTAAGTATCGTGTGACTTTAATTGTAAATTTAGGGTCAGATAATATTCCAATTTGCTCCATTTTGCTGTCATATGAGCCAATGTTTTAAATACTTTTTTATTTGGTTTCATTTAATTAAGTTTCTATCCTAGAGCTCCATAAGATTTGGTTTATACTAAAGTCTGTTTTTGCCTGCCTAAGAGTAAAAAATGTCATTTTGAGATAAGTAAAGCTGTGGAAATATAAGTCAAATTGGGAACTATACATTTGCAGTTACAAGAGGAAAAAAGAAAAATCGCAATAATTAAGTGAAGTTTTGGATATAACGTTTTTTTACTAACACTTTACAATATGGGTGCACTAATATGCGTTAAATCATGCTTAATAATAATAATGTGAGTTAATGTATGACTCATGAAGAACTAAGCCATTAATTAATGATCACTGCATCAGCAACAAATAAAGATTCAATGTAATTAATTAAGTAATATATGGTTTGTTATTAATTAAATTTGTTATAATGTATTAATTCATTAAAAACCACAAGAGCTCGAAACCATGTATTTCAACTTCTAATCGTCAGCTTTAGTTAATCATTAGCTAATGATTTGCAAAAGTATCATTATATAATGACTTGTTGAGGCACATGACTTTTAACTAATTGTTAAGTAATATTTCCTTTTTGGTTTTGCCGTCCACACAAGCCATGGATTTCAATTTCCAGCCCTAGAACCAAAATTTCACTGTGCCAGATGAAATTCAGAAATTCAGAGGCGGAACACTGAGGACATGCGAGTGGGCACTGCTGTTTTGTTAAATCGGTGTGTAGACCTGACAAAGACAACAGAAGCCATTATAATCAGTGATACTACACTTGATGCTGCGTGGCGCTACACAACACAACAAAACCCTGCCATTGAAGAGTGTACTGATGCCACATTCTGTTTCTGACACACGCCAAGCTCTGCTACTTCTGTTACAAAGGACACATGAACTTGCAACGGTCTGTCATGTCTAGTGTAGACAGCTGTATGGCATGATTATGGTAGTGTCCGTTTTAAACACAGTGTAACAGGTCAGTAGTTCAGATTCTGGTGTGCTGATATTAAACTTATCCAACCTTCAAACACATTCTCTGACATTATATTCACTGCATGTGCAACTCCCCACAGACCTTTAGTGGGGATGTCAAAACCCATAACCATGAAGACATCTTACTTTTCAATTAGAAAATAGTCATGTGCCTCAACATGTAAAGTCATAGTATAATTATACATTTGCAAATCATTAGCAAATGATTACTTAAAACAGACAACTGAAAATTCAAGTACACATCTTGAACAAGTTGTTGTAATTAAAGCATTAATTTATTAAGCAATTAATTATTATTATGGAATGAATACATGATGATATATTTAATTAATAGCCATTCATGTATTACTAAATCTATTATTAATATAGGCTCTTTATTAGTTGCTGATGCAGTAATCATTAATTAATGGTTTAGTACTTCATGAGTCATAAATTAACTCGTTCCCCGCCAAACACAATATTTTTTGTTTCCGTGTTTTCATGCTAGAGGGCGCTGTTACACATCTTCTGAATGAGTACAGACTCTCCTAATCAAAACACAGGCGAAAAAGATGCAAAAAAAACAAATCAACAAATCATCGTATGTAAGCAGATGTATAAAATAACCTGATCATCAACATTAAACAGCATATAAACAAAAACTGCCTAATGTTATTGAATTAAATGTCGACCCAGGATGAGCTACAGGACTGTGTAAGCATTAGGGGTGTTGAGGAATTGGTCTACTCTATCTGTGTTTGATCATTGTTCTGAATCTGATCTGGATGTAATATTTGACAAAAACATGATTTTTTTCAGCTTTTTGTTAAAAATTCATATATAAAAAAATCTTATTAGTAGTAATATGCAATGCTATGGGCTAAAGCTAATTTTCTCAATATTTAGATTTTTTGCACCCTCAAATTCCAGATTTTTAAATAGTTGTATATTTGCCAAATATTGCCCTATCCTAACAAACCATACATCAACGAAATTCTTAATTATTTAGATAAATAAATAAAATATAATGTATACATCTAAAATTGACCCTAATGACTGGTTTTGTGTTCCAGGGTCACATATAACAACAACTACTTAAAGTCGTCTTATGGTCAGGACTTTTGGTAGAAGATCTGGCTTTTCCATAGCTGGTTCTGGAATAGTTCTACAGACACACAAGCGCACACACACATTTCCTCTCCCAATGTACTGTACTGTAAGTGAAGAGAGCAATGGAGTGAGAGCATTAAATCAAGAGTTTAATTAAAGTGGCAAAACACAGGGGAGCAAATAAGTGTCTGGAGTAGTAGAGAGCGAGCTCATCAAGCCAATCAATACGCACATGAGGAATATTCCCCTCCTGTGAAGCAGACAAACCCTAGACACTCACAGGAGCCAATAAGGCAAAGCATTACAGGCAGTGCTCTATGCTTGCTAATGGCTTAGCAATGGCTGCTGCATTAAAGCTGCAACCCATATAAATAACAAATGAGACCTCTATAATATCTGTCGTTTCTCCCAGACAGCAATGGGAATAAAGGATGCACAACAATCCTCCTTCTCAGATGTTTCTTCTGAGAAAAAGACCCCAGTGATGACCCCGCACCCATCTCCATTAGTTTCACCACCTTTACAAAATACATCGAAATACGTCTGCAGAAATGTCAATATGAATTCAAATACGGTAGTTCTCTAGCCTGACAAGCCAGACCCACATCAAGATGTTTGGTCTGGAAACTCACCATAGACAGGGCTTAATCTGAGGGGCGGGATAAACGGTTGTCTTTCAAACTCCCTCTGCACGCGATAGGATAGCGCTACAACCAACCAGAGCAACGAAGGTAAAACGGAGCTTGTTGATAGATTAAACATTCGCCGTATATGGTCAGCAAAACTCCGAACACTTCTTCCCTTCTTAAGAATGACTTCAATGCCGTTCTTTGTTCTTTTCTCAGAGAAAAGCTTAACTCCAAGTCTTTCAGAGTCGCGGTCAAAGCTGATTCGAAAGACCGCCGCCGTTCGCCAGTTTCTGTCTTTACAAGAAGCACGCAAACGCAACTCGGTAGTCGTCAATATGGCCCCGCCCACCCACTCTACAGAGTCATTTGCATTCTGCATGGTGCCGGAGACACTTTATTAATTTTCAATGAGCACAGCAAACTTTCCCGAAAGATATCTTCGAGAGAAAGTTTATAAAGGATATTTAATGTTTAATTTCTCACGCATACTTAACAAATAGAAAAACAAAGTAGTTGATTTAAAAGCCATAATCCTGTGGCTCTGTCGCACATTCGCTGACAGCTCAGCAATTAGTTAAGGGCTGAATATACAGTAATGTATGTACGAATTTATATATATATAAAAAGTCAAGTTTATAGGTTGCTGTGTTAACAGGGATCAATCAGACCGATACACCAGACCCCCAATAAAAGAAAACAATAATGAGTGTGACTCTTATTTCTGCTCAGTAATGAAAAATAAAAAAGACCCTCTGTGCTTCAACTTGAAGTGGAGGATTTCATGCTCTTTCCCTCTTTTCATCTTGATGTTATTACAGCAAAATACCCTGAGATCACACAGACCCCAGTTTTAAAGCCCTTTCTGTGAAAACACAGAATAGATATATGGCCTGGTATTGCGAAACATAAACACAGACTGCTGTTTGAACATTCTCAGCGCATCTGTGTATTCTGTGAATACGGCTCATCTTCACTGCAAGTATAAAACGAGATTCAACTAATCATTATATGAATCAATTCAACAGTCAGTTATTCTTATAGAAATTGATTTAACACTCTTACAGAAAGTGAATCAACCGTTAATTATTATAGATTTCATGAGAATGTGACTTCTGTCATACCCAAACTGAGGTTGTCCTTGTATCTCCTCGCCTCTCTGCCCACCTTCATCTGGCCTGTCATCCCTCAACCCTCATGAGCCAGGTCTCTCATCCTCCTCCATCTCTTTGGAGTCCTCTCCCGGGCTGCTTCATACTCTCTTTCAACTCTCCTACTCATTGATTGACCTCTCTCCCTCTTTCCACTGCATTCCTCCCCCTCATTCACTTAATTAAAACGGCGAGTGTCTGAAAATCTGAGAGGGCCTTTGTAAGGTAATGAATGAACATGCATTCTGCTCTAGTTGGGAAAATCTTACAAAAAATGAATCCAGGTCAGATTTCACATCAAAACAGATATTATTTTTGCACTTGAAAAAGGGGCTTTTATTATGTTGGCCTTTTATTTAAATGGTCTAACATTGTTTTGTTGAGACAATTATGAGAATTTCCCTCCCCAATTTATCTCCTCCCTATTGTGTATTTGTATATATTTCTGTTTTTGTATTTTATTTTAATTTTGTTTAGTCGTTGAACTTTATATAACTGTATATTGAACTCAACATTAATAATAATAATAATAATAATAATAATAATAATAATAATAATAATAATAGCACCTCCTAGATGGTCCCTGGCCCATTATTTAAAAAAGAAAAAAATATTACTGTTATTATTATTATTATTATTATTATTATTATTGCAATTTGAAGGAAAACTAGGTTATGGAAGCTTGTTTCCGCCACAGAATACAACATTTTCAATGACAATTAAAAAGATAAAAATGTTTTTTTTATCTCACAATTCTGACTTTGTTTCCAGAATTGCAAGATACAAACTCACACTTGTTTTAACGGTTATAAAGTCAGAATTACATTCTCACGTTTATATCTTGCAAATCTAACTTTTCTCTCAGGATTGAATGCTAAAGTCAGAATTTCTTGATATTAACTCACAGTTGATGTTATAAAGTCAGAATTGGAAGTTTATTTCATGCAATTCTGAGAAAAAAAGTCAGAATTGTGAGGTAAAAACTCGCAGTCATTACCTTTTTTATGTTTTATTCTTTATTCCATGCTGGAAACAAACTTCCAATAGAAACCCATCCTTTAATGTTATGAAAAATAAAAAACTTTTTTCCCCCCAAGTAAAATAACATTTCTTCTTTTCTTTCTTCTGATTTTGAAGATGAAATATGTCCCAGGCACATTCTTGACATTGGTTTCCTCTGTAATTTTTTCCCATGTGACTGTGTATGTATCATTGGGACTGTGAATGGACTTTGTGAGTAGGTCAGTCAAGAACAGACAGGACCAGAGGGGAGGAAACAGAGCTCAGCAGAATCAGATAGAGAGCTTGACAGCCCGAAGGCCTCTCCAGTAATCATATCAACATGTTCATCCAGCCTGGCAGCCGCGATGAGCAAGAACTCCCCGTGGAGCTATATCAGCAAGAGCAGTCTGAGCTCAGCAACACAGACTCATAACGCTATCTTGTCTCTGCTCAGAGACAGGCCAAGACCCATGCTTTAAGACAAAGAGGAGGAGTCCCTCTGTGGTTTTGGGATATTTTAGTGAAACGTCAGTTCATCTCCCATTTGATGTTTCGGTTTCTTGGTTGAAGCCAAATGGAACAGCACTTCTGTCCTTTTAAATATCCATGTTAAAAGAACATTTTGGCTGTTTATTGAAGCTGATTGCTGTATGTCCAATTTCCGTGTAGGGTCTTCCTTCATTTTTAATGTGCAGCTGCTGTTTGAATGGTTGTTCCTCACTTGTTGAATGGTTGCTCTACTCTCCATAATTAAGGTAGCTGGTACATTATCAACAGTAGCAGTTCAAACTAATATCACGGGATTAACATTTGATGATTGGTTGATATACCAAAGGGGGCAAGCCTCCTCTGCAAGGAATGCACTAACTGCTGAAAATCCAGTACTCAATGGTGATTAGCTCTTTTTTTTGTGTGTTACCAATAGAGGCAAACGTTTTTTGCTATGGATTCTGCTTCCCCCTCTATTTCCACTCAGGCCCGCCTTAGCACAGTTTTCCCGAATTATTGTAATTACATCTTCAGGTTTTGCACATTCGGGGAAGAGCCGTGGTGGTTTCGACAGTAATTTTATACAGTAGTGAAATTGCAGTAGTGAAATTACAAACCATGTCTACAAATTTTGTTAACATTTAATCGTCATTTAAGCACGACTTTCTGAAGGGGACATTTGGACCCTGGTCCCTGTGGTGGAAATACAGTACCACACCAAAGTCCCTTGTTCATGGGGAAAGTTCCTGCAGTGGAAACGCAGCTTTTGGTGTTCCGTACTACAGGCTATGTCTGTACACAAAAAATGCAAAAATGTGGAAATTTGTTTTCAATTTTCACTACATCGTTGACCTATAAACGTACCTTAAGTCCAAAGCAATAACAATTAGTTATCAATTTCAGGATACCTCTTCAGATCAAAATGACCAGGCCACAACATCACTTGTTATACTTACATTTAGTTATAGGCTTGATATTTTTTTTTTTTTTTTTTTTTTTTAAACACTTCAAGGCTCGCCTGGATGCCAGCCGAACGTAGCCCCGCCCACAATTTTTTTAGGTCGGGCAATTCGGTCTGGCATTGCTCCATAGAGGAGTAATTATCCCCGAACAGAAACTGTTGAAATCATCAGGGCGGGCTTTAGACGATGACGGACAGATGATAAACAGTAATGAATCATGCACATCATCAAAGGGGCTTGGATTATATTTGTTTGAATCCTAAACGGAGAGCTTGTTTGTATATGCATTCACCATCACAATTTCTCTCAGAAATGATGATCATGTTGGGTAAGTACTCTGTGTATCATTAAATTATTTTACAACACTGGCAAAGATCGTGTATTCCAGCCTGATTTCAGCGCGCGTGCAGACAGGGTTGCCAAGTTTTTACAACAAAACGCGCCAACTACTAGCCCTAAACAATAGCTTCTCGGGGGTTTCTTCGGGGAAAAAATGGCGTATGGGGGTAAAATGTGTGTTATTTTGGCAAGGTTGCCTCCTAAAATTCGCACTCATGGGTCTATATATCACATAATAGTCGCTTCAACCCGTGGAAAAAACACGGACTTGGCAACACAGTGCAGTTGAGCTCTGTTGACATTTGACAATGCGTCCCTTCGTTGCTCTGATTGGTTGTAGGTCTATCCAATTGAGGTCTTTCCTGGTTCGGTTGAAACACGCCCCATAATCACAGCCCAATGGAGCGGTTTCAGACTCATATTCTGACTAGAATTGAGTATGACCACGTCAGGCTACTTCAAGGCCATTTCACACAACACAGACAATCACCAGATTCCAGTACATCACTTCTAAGACATTCCAATCATTCCATGTTGAATCTACAAAACTAAGCTCCAACGCAGACAGGGGTACAATGATCCGACAAAAACAGGGCTTTTATGTCTTTATATGTATATTTATAAATCAGTCTTGCTCTTACAACTGGTACAAAAACTGCAGTTTGCTGTCTTAGCCTTGCTTCATTGGTTACCAGTAAAATACAGGAATAATTGTAAGATTTTATTTAAAGCTCGTATGTACCTGCCCTTTTTTAAATTAAGAACTTTTAGATCCTCCTCTCAGATGTTATTAACTGTTCCACAGCCACAATTAAAAACCATAAAGCCTTTTTAGTACCGGCACTAAGGCTTTGTAATGCTTTACCCTTTTCCCTCACAATATCTACATTTTATGTGCAGCACTGGTCATGTTGTTTTAAAGTGCAATATACCTAAACATTTTATACTTTGCCTCAAAAATACAAAAACATATTAAGTTTTTATTCAGTAATAAGGTCTTATTTGGTAACATAAGCTAATGCACTAACACGAACTAACAATGAGCAATACATTTGTTACAGCATTTATTCATCTTTGTTAATGTTAGTTAATACAAATGCATTTGTTGATTGTTTGTTCATGTTAGTTCACAGTGCATTAATAATGTTAACAAATACAACTTTTGATTTCAATAATGCAGTAAATTTTGAAATTAACAAGAAGTATTGTTCATTTTTAGTAAACTAATACTAACTAATGAAACCCTACTGTAAAGTGTAACCTTTTATTCTTAAAACTGGGCTGTCATCATTTATAGTCACCTTCTTTTTGGACCATTAGTCAACAATCCTCAGCCAACACCACAGGCAGATAATGGCAGAAAATTGCAACTTTAGTTTAACAGAGCTCAAAAGACCTCATCATGTAATATACTGGTGATTATTTTCTCATATCGTTTGAGAAGGCATTCTGCATTATCAGATAAAACACCTCTGGCATGTAGAAACCGCAAAGTTTAAATGAATCAGCTAAATTACTGTGCATGTAAAGAACAAAATCAAGCATACATGTACAGTATCAGTGCACATGGCCAGAGAAAAATCAAAAGAACGACTTCTATGAGAGAATGAAAGCAAAGGAAAGCCAACTGCCACGAAAGCCTGCGACATACAATATTTTAAAAAAGAACGCAGCTGTTCTTAGAACTGTGGCACGAGTTTCCGACTTGGCACAGCGTGCCTTGAGCTTTCAATATTTTGCACATTGGAACACAGAAGAGTGTTAAAGAGAGTGCTTTATGTCTGTCGGGAATGTGCCCCAAGCACTACTTCTGCCTCCCTCTTTCTGCCGTGACCTCGTTCATTCTGTCCTTTAATTGCCTCACTTCCACTTGTCTCACTTCCTCTTGTCTATGTGGCTGCACTCAAAGCAGCTTTATCCCTATGAAGTGTGCAATAACAGGATCTGTGATGACTGGTTCTGCGTGGGGGACCCTTAGGGGTGCTGCTTACTACTGTTGCATGTTCAAAGCTCTCTCAACAGCCTAGAAACAGCAGACTTGATGCCATGTTGAATCCCTTTCCACGGTTTAAACACCAAATGCTGCTTGTCATCTGCCTAAATAATCAAAGTAAGACCTCCCCGGGTGCCAACCAAAACTGTCTGAAAGTCTCTTGGGCTCCTGAAGATGGTTGACCTTGCGGCATCTGCTGGAGCGAGGAAGAATGGGATGGTATACCATGGAGATATGAAAAGACATATATAAAGTCTGCATCAGCATACACTCTCAGCAGGGCCGGAGCGATTGTGCAGTGCGCAAAGAAACCTGACTCTACAACCTTGTGTAGCGGCAACAACCAGCACATAGATACTTGATGACACTATACTCGCATGCAAACATTAAAGGGGGGGTGAAATGCTGTTTACTGAGCTTTTTACACTGTTAAAGACTTGGATTCCCATCCTAAACATAGACAAAGTTTCAAAAACGAATGTTGGACGTTTGATGGAGTATTTCTGTGTCAAAAATACTCCTTACAGTTTCTCACAAGTTTCGGAGAGTTTTTTTCGAGTATGGGTCGGCTTGACGTTTATAGATCGGAAGGTCCTTGTATGGGCCGTACGGGCTCTTCTCCCGGTAGGGTGCGCGCGTGCGTGACTAGAGCGAGAGAGGAAATGCACGCCCGTAAACACTAGCCCAGATGCAGATCCAGTCGATCCAGGCGCCGCGCTCCACTTTATTCCTATGGGTGACTTCAACGCTTCAGCACAGCATTCCGGGAAGGCAGCGCTGCATTTGAACCGATTTGAACGCAGAAATGACGGGAAGCTTCACAACATCGTTTCAGTCGTGTCGCAAAAGTGGATCTCCACCGTTCACTGCTGTCAGGACTTTACCAAATCATACCAAAGAAGAGTGTTTTTGACGGAGCGGTCCCAGCGATAAAGGTTCGGTCCTGCTTTGGAAGCAGCCGGTGAGTAAAACTGCTTCAAATGTCTATGCTGTTGGCTCGTCGCATGAGTAAACATCAGTAAACGACACGATCGCGTGCTTCGTCATTCAAATGCTCTAACGGACTCTATTGTTGTTCTATGTATAACGTTACACTAGTCTGACGTGCAAAACCGTTTTGCTTGCTACTGCTAAGTTTTAGTCACATACAATAGTCCATAAACCGATTCATGTCCTCATAAACTGCGAGTAAAGACACACAATTGTTGACAGGCCACTAAATACAGTACATACCACAGAGACGGACGTCCTGTCTTGCTGTTTCTCCTGTTCAATTTATTTCTGCCTCAGATTTGATTCTGGATCATTATCTGTATTAGCTGAGATAGCAATGGGTTTCTCCACGCTTGAGGACGTCACCGCTTTGTTCGCGATCGTCATTCTTTAGCTCCGCCCACACGATACGCCTCCAGGCGCTCGGTTTTTTCCGGAAAGACTCGGTACAGCCTATATTTCTTTTATAAATATAATAAAACTAAAGACTTTTCGGAGATATGAAGGATGCAATACTACTCTATAGGTACTCAAGATTGACATGAGATTGACTGAGTGTTTCACCCCCCCCCCCTTAATATTTTTGTTACTAAATTATATTTCAAAGTGATCAAAAATACTTCACACTTACAGTAGGCTACTGTTTTAAATTTTGGGTTCTTTTTGGGTTTGTAAAAGAAGTGTCTTTTGCTTACACTGTTAAAAAAAAATCAGGTTTCCAATTGAACATTTTCTAGTGACTGATCACATCTAAATTTTTCAGTTGGCCAAATGTAATTTCTGTGAATTGATGCAATTTAATTCACAGAAATTACATTTTGGCCAACTGAAAATTTAGATGTGATCAGTCACTAATTTTTTTTTCAATTGGAGTGTACCAGGGCTGCATATATTTGACCAAAATACATTTTAAAATGTAATATATGCTTGCGCTTTATTTTAAGGTTACATTGTTACATTGTACCTACTTAAATAAGTATGGAGTAATATTAATTAACTACATTTAATATTATACACTCTAAAAAACATTGGGTTAAAACAACCCTAAACGGCTCTGGATCCTGTGCCAGAGCTTGTATCATGTTCAGCGGGAAAACTGTGACTAACTCCATAACCTGTCCATAAACAAAAGTAAACAGCTCCCAGGATTTGGGTAGAAAAAAACAACCCAAGATTTTTTAGAGTGTAGAGGTACGGTTAGGGTTTGCTTTAGGGTTAGTTGCTTGTAATTGTGTATAATTTACTGTTATAGGGAGTAAAGTGTAGAAGTGTGTAACTATGTCACTTTCAAATAAAATGTTACCTAAATTATTCCTGTGATAGTAAAGATTCATTGTCACATGATCGTTCAGAAATGACTCTAATGCTGATTTGGTGCTCAAGAACAGATAAAAATAGTTGCATTGTACAATTTGTTTTGTAGATTCCGTAATTCTCAGAAGTCGGAAAGTTCAGATGAACAGGATTTATTTGAAACAGAAATCTTTTGTTACATTATAAACATCTATACTGTTACTGTGGATTAGTTTAACACATCCTTGCTGAATTAAAATTTTTATTTCTCTCCAAACTCTCCAAAAAGACAAGTTATCCGTTTGAATCAGAATACACTGGCCTATGTAATTAACAGCGTAATTTAGTGGAGATTTTTAATGTGTCATAATTTGTAAGCAGCTATAATGAATCATAATCAAATTGAAATGAATTGTATTTAATCGATACCCATGTAGGGAGAGGCACTTTCCAGGGCACAGTTTTTTGGCTGGGCCCCTCTCCTACTGCAACATTGGAGAAAGGTTTGCTAGTTTCGATTGGAGCCTGGTGGACTAGCACAAAAAACATCATCAGAGAAGGATGCCAGGACAACTTACAGACTCCTCAAGCTCGGGAAGGACAGGACCTCTCATTGGTCCACAGGCAGTTTCTGCCCTGCACCCATCATGAGACTAAAGGCCATTACACTCCACAAGAAGAGAGAAAAAAGTTCTCGCTCTCAGGGCTGCGAGAACCAAATGGCGTTCCATTTCTTCTCCTTTTGTTCTCGCAGCCCTGATTTGGGAGTTCTCGCAGCTTGTTCTCGACACATCATCTGAGCAGAGCTTTTTTCTTGTGGATGTCTAAGAGCTATTGTGTGATTGGTCAGAAATTTAAAGTTGGGCGGGGTTAATGCAGGGCTCCCAGAAGCTCGGCACCTGCTTTTCTCGTGAAGTAAATGTCCTAACTTTGTTCTTGTTCTTGACACCTTGAGAAAACAAACACATTTCTTTGTTCTTGGGGAGTATGTTTCAAGCTTAATCCCTATAAGCCAACCACCATAAAAATTCAAGACTTTTTGGATGCAAGAGCAGCGGCTGAAACAATGATCCATCCAATCCATTCATGACTATGTTTGGAAACTTTAAACTACACATCCATTTCATAATTATTCAGGGAAATAAGTATTCTCAGTGACAGCTATTCATCTGGGGAGACAAAAGATACACTGTTCTGAGTCTCCCATCTAGAGAGACTGTAGCAGATACACCGTCCTGGCTCTCCAACCTGCAAAGGTGAGACAGTGACAATTACAGCATGTCCCGAGTCTCCATGCCAGAAAGACAAAAGTGGATCAACAAAGTTCTGAGTGTCTGGCCCAGACATAAAGACACATTGCAACAAGGTTACGCTCAGGAGAGCAAACCTTCACTCCAAAGTCCCTACGTCTGCGTGTTTTAGATCGTAAAGAACCTTCTGTACCTACTTCAGGGCCTCAGATTTCGGGACCCTTTTCAGATTCCACTTAGTCAAACCTCTTTTCAGAGACCATGGCATTGTTGTGTATGATCAATAAAGGGTTTTCTAATTTACATTAGAGGTAATATAGCTGATGCTAGTTAATAATTAATAATCTTTCTGTTATCTGTTTGATGCATTATAAGGTTCTTCAGCTTATTCATTTCAGAAAAACAACTTAATCACTTGTAGTATTTTTAGTAGTATTTATCTTTTTGTTAATAAAATGCATTTTATTCCTTGTGGATACAATGCAGAAAAAGCTCTACAAAAACCCAATAAAGGGTTTTCTAATCTACATTAGAGGTAATATAGCTGATGCTAGTTAATAATTAATAATCTTTCTGTTATCTGTTTGAAACATTATAAGGTTCTTCAGCTTATTCATTTCAGAAAAACATCTTAATCACTTGTAGTATTTTTAGTAGTATTTATCTTTTTGTTAATAAAATGCATTTTATTCTTTGTGGATACAATGCAGAAAAAGCTCTACAAGTTAACGAAATCTCACAAACTCCGTCCAATTTACATTGTGTTTTTTTTTCAACAATAATGCTAATTTTAAGCCTAAATAGCAACACCCGGCCCTATACTTGAGTCATATCTAGGAAGCAGAATATAATAGAGATTTAAGGGTGGGCTTTTTTGACTTTAGCAGCCACATTTAGCACAAAATGCATTTAGCATCATGATGGTGCAGCACTACATTTTAAATTGCACTGAAGCTGTACAATCAGAGCATTAAAATCACAAGACAGGGTTAATTAACTAAATCCCAATGGCACTTTATAAAAGCAATTTCAGACGAATACATTTTACACCATTTAACCAAAACAAAGACTTTGACAGTAATGTTTTTAGACAAAACTGAAAATTCAAAAATGTCCCTTGACACTTGTACTTGACACTTTCTACATGGAAATCTTTCAAGTCTGAATGCAGCCCTGCAAAATAACGGCTTCCAGTGGGAGTTTTCGAGTCCATGGAAAGCTTTTGTCAAAAACTGCTGTTTTTCAGCATTTACCCCTTAACCTATTGATTTGTCTTTTCAAATGCTGCCATTTCATTTCACTGGAAGTGGAAACACCAATCACAAGCACCTCTCCTAATAAGCTGTGCGCTACTCTGTGAAAAAAGAAAACGAGATTTCAAAGAAAGCATATAACATATAGGTGCCGGGCTCTCTTTGGTGTTAAGACTTTGGTTCAGATTCTTATTCTAAGGTGTTCTGATGACACATAAAGATCAGACCACTTTCACAGTGAAAGATGTAAAACTTTATTTAATACTCAGATTTTCAGAGCACTCCCTTTTTAAGAACTACAGCTGTGCTACTTTGTTCTTATCTCACTCCTCTCGCTGATATATTTCCTTTAACATCTTTCCTTTGCAAATTGTTCTTCTCGACACTCCAGTCAATTAATCCTAACATCACTTCCTTGTTACAAAGTATTCTCAGGTCAGTCCTTATCTAATCTGTATCTCTCTCTTTTTACAGTCTCCTAAACCAGGGGTTTCAAACCTTTTGATGCCAACAACCACCAAATATGATCAAATGAAAAGAGAGCTTTACATTTGCATGTACAAAAGCTAAGACAATATATTACACTTCAGAAGACTTGAAATATACAGCGTTTTGTCATATGTTGGAGCTTGACATTCATTTCAAAATTAAAAAACAAAAAAAAACAAGCCTGGATGTGTGGACATTCTACACATCTTTCTCAAAAGGAAGAAAGTCATACAAACAACAGGATTTTCATATTAGCATGACCTATTCTTTTAATATCTTTATCTTGTCTAGAATAGTGATAGGAGAATCTTCCTTACAACTTCATTCTGAGATATTAGAATAGATATTAGATATTAGAATGCAGACCCGGCCTCACTGGCAGGATTTATCTTTTAATTTCTCAGCTGCATTGTTCCACTGTCTCAGTCATTCCCGTGGGAATCTCAGCCACAGAATCAGGCAAAGGCACGAGGCGAGACCCAGAAAGCTCTAGCGCTTACTATTTATGTCTTTCTGGTTGGAGATGACAGGGAGGCTTTAAACTGCAGAACTTTGGCATCCGGGCATTGGGAGTCTTCTCACGTCCACGAGATTCTTTATCTCAGCGTGACACAACTGTCCCCAGTGCTGTGCTAAGAAGGAGAAGAGAGTATCTCTTCTCCTCCACTCTTGTGCCTCCTCTACTCTGTTCACATAAGAGCTGGAGCTTTGAGCAAGTCAAGGTGTTTGCAGCACAACAGCTTAGACGCGTTAAAGAGAGACGGAGGACTAGGATTGTGTAAAGCTGAAAGACTAGAAACCGATACGGCCCACAGTGTCTAGTTAAAGGTGCACTATGTAACTTTTTTGTTCTAAATATAAATATCAGTATACCATCAGTCCTGCTTCCAAATGTGTTTAGTCTTATCATGATTCACTACAGTAAGCCTGTTTATATTTTAGGCTGAGCAGGATGCTTTTCATGCAAAATTGAGTACTTGTCTACCATAGTGTTTTAAGTCAGCTGAAAAACGCTGGGCGCTGACAGAGCAGTGTTTTTTTTTTAGTTGAGACGCCTCGCTTGTTATGATACAAAGTGTTAATAGCATCTCATTTCACAGATTGTTTCTGTATTGTTTCTATATAAACATGTTGATACAATATAAAGTATTTGCTCTGGCTCTTGTTTTAAATAATTTTCTTCCGTTATTTTGCTTCTTCTTGTCCTCTGTTTGTATACAAGAAGAATGTTGCGGTTGGTCGTTGTCCTCCACTGTGATTGGTCGCCTGGGTAAAAAGTGACAGTGATGAGTGCTGTGTTTTATTCAACGTTGAACATTCTTTAACTCTCGGCAACCGGTAAAAAATGCTAAATTCTCAGCGCTTGAGTGTGAAATAGACGCTCAGCGCCTCTTTACTCCTGCCGTTGTGGCGCTTCCATTGAAAACTATTTGAAAAATACATATCTGTAACTAGAGAAAAGTTTATACTTTGACGCATATGTGTAAGAGACAGGTTAGTTGTCACAATGAGTGAGAAAGGTTGAATCTTTAAGCACCCATAAAAAAAAACACAAACAAAAAAAACACTGCGAACAAAGGAGCTTCTGCTTGCAAAAAGGCCCCTTTTACGCCACATGGTTTCAAGTTACACAATTCTGATTTTTCCTACTCATGTGTCACAGATCGGATATGACGTGAACATGTAAGCAAGAAAAAAACGCATGAATTCCGATATCCTCAGATCGGATTTAGGCTATGTGGTAATAAATCCGACTGATTCAGATTTGTGCATTTGTTTCTGCCATGTAAGCGGTCAAATCGGATATTCCCCAGTTAATGCGAGTTGTATGTCATTGAAAAAGGGTCGGATGAATTATGTAAATTTAGGTGAACATGAATTGCGATCAAGGGCTTTCTTTTTTCTCAGACGAGAGCAATGACCTTTTAGCTGATGAAGGCATTTTCCTATTGAGAATGTGTAACATTTCTTTTTGGATATCCAGATAGAAATTTAATGCCCATTCTCAATGGGAAAGTGCCTAAGCAACAACTTTCAGCAACATTGCCCGGCAACATTGCTCAAAAAGTTGCCCTGTGTATCATCAGCATATAGTGCGGAAAGCAAAACATTTAATAGGCATCTTGTCTGCATCCATTGCGTCCATTACATATCGCACTGGTTTGCTTCCTTTTCCGGGTCAGAACGTCCAGGGCTGTTTCGCCAGTGTAAATGCAAATATCGGATACGGGTCGATTTTAAAAGATGATTTAAGCGGGTAGTCAAAAAATTATATTAGTCACCAAATCAGAATTGTGAATCAAGACCTGAAGTGTAAATGCGGCCAAAGAGAGAGACTGTCATATGTCTGTCTTGTCCTGTTTAGCACATGTGGTGTTTTGGGTTGGGCTGTCTCTGGGTGCTTCCCAATTCATGCATCCTCGTTTCCTTTCCTAGCTTCATCTCCTCGCGCATTAGCTCCGTCCCTTTAGGATGGGAGGGAAGGACGCGAGTAAAAGACGCGAGGACGGAGGAATTGGGTGCTTCTCAATATCCCTCCTCGTTATCCCATCCGATGACCCGGAAACGGATGGAGCTCAGCCATCTTGTAGGAGATCTCAATTCTCTAATTGCACCACGAGGATTGAGGCGTGAGGAGGCTTCCTGAGGAGTCGTGAGCGAGGATATACACGTGGATCCTTTGCGGAAGTGTTTTAACGACTAAACGTGACGCAAGCATTAATTCTCCAACCCCCATCATATCGTGCCAAAGTTCATTCATCATTATTATTATGTTTACATGTACAAGACACAAATGTTTGTCAAATAACAACAACTGACAGTTGCAGAATTATATCAAAGCAAAAGAAAATGAAAGAAACAAATAGAGAAACAAATAGAAACTAATACTATACAATGAATAAAAAGCAAGAAAAAAGTTCTGCTCAGACGATGTGTCGAGAACAAGCTGCGAGAACTCCCAACTGTTATCTCTCGGTCTGCTTGTTTGTCTCCTATTTAATCTCCTTCCGTTTTCAGTTATGTGCTGGTATGTTGTATTTGATTTCCCCCCTCATGTTTGTGTGTGTGTGTGTTTTTAGTTGTTTTGTTAATAAATTCAACATCCTCATCCAGCAATCCTCTTTTTCACTTGTACCCGACGTGACAGCGACAGCTCGTAATACAACGAAATTCGCTCTGCTTTTTGGAGATGGTGAGAATTGAGGGATTTGACCTGTTGTAAAAGTGACGTGGCGATGGCGTTTTTTATTACTCAACAGGTTTGATTAAGGTTTTTTGAACATATAAATGGCCATATATAGCTCCTAATTGTAAAGCATTATCTATTGTGAAGGGTCATTTCATTATGGGTTGTTGTAGTGCTGTGCTAGAATTTATTTTCAAGGAAGTATTGTGTTTATTAATGGGTTTAGATACAGTAACCTGTTCATTCAGCCTAAGATCATTTCCATCTATACTGATTATATCTCTTAATCGTAGTAGTGAACGTTTTATAAGCCGTAGGAAAACCATATTCATCCAGAGCCGAAACCCAACCAAAATAATGTGCTTTAGTAAAATGCATGCAGTTTTGTTTTTTAACCGCGAGAGGGCCGAAAGTTACACAGTAACTTTAAAATCCAGAATTATCCTGCAATTTACTTCACCTCAAGCACAACTTAGGTTTCGACTGCATTATGGTTCACATTTACATTTCTTGCCAAAGGGTCTAATAAAAAGTGTTTTAATTATGTTCATGATATTTACCTAAGCAGATGGCTAAGGATACAGAATGAATGCTTTAGGAGCATCATATTTTATTAAACCACATTGGGGGAAGTTATGTGTATGGAATGACACCGCAATACAGATTAATTATCAGAAGCCTGATGAATATAACCAAATATTTAAAGTGATAGTTCACCCAAAAATATAATATAACATTTTCTCAACCTCAAGACATTCTATTATTTTTTTTTTGACTTTCAAGAGACAGGACTTTCTTTCCTTTTTTTTTTTAAGTAGAACACAAAATGAGATATTTAGGAGACTGTTCATGCTGCTCGTTTCCACACAATGAAAGTGTAAGAGGACCAGGGGATGTCAAGCTCTTTATAATTTATATTCACTGTATTGGATATCCTTATGTAAACACTCTGAGTGTGGTCCACAGAAAAAAAAGAAAGTAAAACTTACAAAGTTAGTAAATAAATAATTTATCATTGGGTAACCTGCCCCTTTAAGCATCATCATTTGGACCTGGATACAGGAACATATCCACAATATTCCTTCATATTCTGATTAGCGGATAATTGATCATAACATAACATAAAATTCAACATAAAATCATACAGTCTTGCATTTGTTCTCCTCCAATGTTCATTAGGTTGGTCTCCGATACACTTGTTAGTTTCACACAAAAAAATATGTAGAGTAAATAAATATATTAGAACCATAATTTTAACAAGCTATTTGCAATTAATTAAATGCATCTCAGTAAGCTTAGAAACAAGCTCATAACTAAACAAGCCTCGCCATTTTCATTCTTGCTCCACTGTAAAGCAACAAATGGAACGACTTAGCCACAAAAAGAGGCAGTAACCAGCGCAATCACACATTGTGGCACATAGATGTTATCTTTGCAGCCTCTGTCTCTGTCTCTGACTCACTTTATCTTTCCCTCTCCCTCTTTGAAAGGTGATTCAATTCAGGCCCCACGCGCTCTTAAGCGTTTGCTGCTCTGAGGCTCCGCAGTCTCTACCCTTATGCTGCTGTTATAGAAAGTCTGCACTCTCCTGTCCAGGTAGATCAACAGAAACACCACACAGTCACGCTCCATTCAAGTGTAACACTATAATAGCTATATTTAAGGTGTCTCGTAAAGGCAGAACCATATTGCGCAGTAAGGCATGATATGATGTCATGGTGAATTTTTATAGTTAAAAAAAAGTCTTTGAGGCCATGTTGATTCCCAAGTTGATATCATTGTGAGATATTTCTAAGGAAGAACGTGTTATGAGCTGTCATCCAGCATCAGGGAAGAGGACCAAACCTCGCTAATATATCCGTCACAGCAGAATACGTTCATTCACACAGCACACGACACACAAAGGCAAGTGCGCTATGAGCTTCTCAGCTCTAAAATGACATCTCACACACTGAAAAGAACTCCATTTGCTTTAGAACATTTGTCATGTGAAAGTATGTTGGCTACTGTACCATTGTCATGATGCCAGAGAACTAATAGATGACTAGGTTGTCATGGGAACTAATGTTCAGTTGGGACAATGAATTACTCTGCTAAAATTGGGCACAGTACATTTTTTCCGGTTAGACTAATGCTATTGATTACGGTGTTTGCAAAGCAGCACTGTATTGATATTCTTATACATTTTGTTTTGGGATTTTTCTAAACCCCTAAGCCTGAGTATTACACTTCTGCAATTAATTCAGCCTAAACCACTTTACATATAGACCCCCCCCCCCCCCCCCATGCATGGCTGCTTTTGGCTCTGTGGCCTTTTTCACATTCTCACACATTTTGTCTGTTTTTATGAAAATTATTTCGCTAGCACTTTATTTTGCTGTCCTTTTCCTTATGTACATACTATGTTATTTTTAGAGTTATATTAAAGCTACACTGTGTAACTTTTTTAGTTTATTCTTAGCTAAAAACACTTAGTTCGTTCAAAGATATATGTGCTCATTCATGTATATTTACTTTTTTCAAGTAATAAAGTATTCTCGTAAGTTTATAATATGCCATTGAAAATACATACGGGTGAGGGGTTCGAATGCTGGTCGCCATGTTGCCCCTCCATCTTGAAAGTACATTAGCCAAAGAGGGACATACCCGTAAATTCAAGCTTCGCCTTTCGCGTTTTAACACTCGATGGCACCGTGTTGAATGTGAAGAGGGGGATTGCCATATTAATCTTGGACCTAATTGGTCACCGTAGGAGTTAAAACGCAATCAGTATTGAGAGGAATAGAAACTAATATTCACTGGATGGTCATGTACCTTTACACCGCTAGATGGGGGGAAATATCACACAGTGTAGCTATAAACAGTACTGTAAAATAATGGGCAACCGTTATTTCCCCACATCTCAAATTATGCATTGCATTCAAAATCATTCTGTGATTGAAATGACATTTTAAAAATGTTTGGAATAAAATCTTTGTCTTTCTATAGTTTAGAAACATCTAATTTCATCTTTGCACCAGTATACATTATTGTCTGCATTCTACTACGTCTAGTGCACAAGCCCTTCAAAGTATACTCTATTGCCATTGAGTGCGGATGGATGTGTTTGGTGAATACACACTGTAAAAAATTATTGTTGGTTTAACTTAAAAAAGTAATTAACCTGGTTGCCGTAATTTTGAGTTTATTTAAATAAAAAAAATTGAGTTTAAACAATGAAGGAAATTGGTTTATTACATAGAAACTCAAAATATTATTGTATCTGAACCATACAAAAATGTGATAAATCATGAAAATCGCACAATTTGGCATGTTTCACTGCAACATCACAAATAAAACACATACAATTACCAAATATGCTTACAAAATCTTTTAATAATATTTGAATAATGCTTGTCAATTCTCAAAAATGTTCATTGTATTAACTAAAAAAATTATTTCAATGAACTCAAAATTATTAGGCAACCAGGAAACTTATTTTTTAACTAATTTTTTACAGTGTACTTAGGGGAACATTTATTTTTGAGCACTCTTAAAGGGGTGGTTCTGTGTTTTTTTTTTTTTTAGGCTTGGTTGTGTTTATGGGGTTCAGTATAACATGTCTTAATACTTCCTTTTTTTCCTTTCTTTTTTAACGCCATATTTTTTTTATATTTGACCTTTATTCCACACCGCTGTCTCCACTGTCCTTTGAACGGTTCGTTTGCTTCCTGCTTCAATGAAGCCCATCCCTCCGACAAACGCAATGGTCTTAGATTGGTTAGATGGCCAAATGTAGTTTCATGTATTTTTATTGGCTGAAGTGCCAAGCATAGGTTGTCCGGAAACACCACGCCCGTTACCATTACGGGCAGAAGTCACATCTGCGGTGACTAGCAAAGGTTTATGATGTCACCAACCCGGGAAGAAGCTTGTTGTAGTCCAAACCGGACGTTTTTGTAGGCAATAAACTGCAGTAACTTTAAAAGACAATATCTCAGTTTGCATTGAATTTTCAGCGCTGTAACTTAGCAGATACTGTTTATGCTCAAGCAGCAACATTACACACTAACTAAAGTTAAAAAAGTGAAATCACATGCAACCACCCCTTTAAGACTTGTCGGTCACTTCATATGATAAACAGATTTAATTTAGGCTTTTATTTACATATAAAATTTTATAATGCCTTTTGGCCTTTTAGGATATTTTAAGTACTTTCAATGGAGGGACAGAAGTGAAAATATTTTAATTTGTGTTTCGAAGGTTATCCAAATCATAGGGGCTTGGAATTAAATTTTTGGGTTAACTATTCCTTTAAGGTTTATTTTATTACTAGCATTCTTACCGCCAATTTCACAGACTAGACCGAAGCTAGTCCAGACTAATATACATGTTTGAGCTGGTTTAACTGAAAAACACTTACCATGACATATCTTAAAATATGTCAATGCCATTCATTTGTCTAAAGATGCACACTTTTCTAAGGCACATTTATAAAAGCTACTTAAATATTGAACTAATGCCTAATCCTGGCTTAGTCTATGCTTTGTCTGTGAAACTGGGCCTGTGTATCCTAAATATGCAAAGTCATGTATTGTGTTTAATAGAATTAGGTGATGAAAATTGTATTTTAATTAAAAGAAAAAAGGAGAAGGAAATGCACATTTTATTGTATCCCACTTTGTAACAATTAAAATGATTTTTGATTTGAAAAATGGTCAGACCAATACACCACATCATTTCAACTACTGCTTAATAATGCCATTGCAACATCCCTAATGTCTGTAAGTAACAAAAGGTTTAAACAGATATCCACCAGTCATATCAAAGGTGATGATATATAAAGTTCCACATACTTTCACATTATCTATTTGCCAATTTATGTTGCTTAAACCGTTTATGTGCTTATACGTTATAAATTTTGAACATAACTGCTGAATATTATACATTCCCCTCTTGTACTTCAGCACTGCATAAACTGTTTATTGGAATTGTGTAGGTTTACTGTTACCTTGGGAGCAACTCACCAAGTCACCTTCCTTCTAAGAAGTTGATTACGTGGCAGATTAACTCAATTCTGATTTCTGATTATAGTTAACAGTGCACTGGAGCTATGTGTGATCATGTATGGTGATGACTAACAATCTAGGATGACAGCTACACCTTGAAATCCTTCCAGGATAACACAACACACACTCTAGTATAGAGTAAACCAACTTTCTCTAATAAGCACAACCAGTCCATTTTAACCACCATCCACAGTTCTGAAAGGCTGTGCATGTGCATTCAGCATGTTGCCTCATGGGCACTGCTGCATTGTTTGATGTAGGCATCCAGGCCTCCTACTGATGCAAAACTCAGTGCAAAGGCCTCCATCCAGCTAACCCCAGTCAAATGCTTCACTTCACAAAATGGCATTGCCAGCTGTCCATGCTGACATTGTGTCAGTAATTAGCCAGCGGGGGGTTTGGACTGGCAGGGAGGCAGTTAAGCCTGTCTGCCTGCAAATGGAGGCGGTCATGTCACACTTATGAAACCCCCGAGGGAGATCGGAAACATGCAGGTTGAACTTCCGTGGCCGGGGTAAGAATGTACCGGTCATACTGATGTCCTGATAATGGACAAGTGTAGTGGAGGGGGTGTCACACTCTAAAGAACCAATTCCGTTTTTATGCACAGGAAGTGAGATAAAGTACTGATTTGCCTGCAGCAAAGCCTTGGCAATTTTGTGTGCCATAATCAGATCAATGGGAGAGGTCCCTTAAAGTCATCATAAAAACTGAGCCTTTCTTTTCTGGTCTATTTGCGAACAATTCATCTTTGCACATTTTAATCCCCATGCCTTGTCCGTCCAATCACCTGGCTCTGTTCCAGTATATAATGACCAATTTTCAAAATCCAATCAATTTTTGATGTGGAGGGGAAAAAACATCCCATCCCACGATACTTTTTTTCTTGCTGAATTTTCAGCTTAATCTCCAAAATATTACAGAAATAAAATTTGTTGTGAATGCAATTTTACATTGACTGTGCTGGAAATAATGTAACTGTTTTGGTTTCTGTCCCATATAAATGTCTCGGAAGCCCTTAAGCAGTTGACTAATTTGTATGGGCTTCCTGACATAAACTGTCCGCTGTGCAGGCACAGATACTCAAGCACAATAAAATATTACTAAGATGACATATTTCTATTCTTACTCTCAAAGATTTCAACACTGAATAATTAAATTAAAAAGAAAATTATTAAGTGACAAAGTAGTATAATCAACAAACATCAACCAACCAGACGTGAAGAGAAAGGAGCCCTTAAAATTCAAACATTCATATGAGAATAGTTATTGGACAGGGAAACTGTCATAATATTGCAGTAACTATAAGATTTTGAATTAAAATTCCAATTACACAAATGTGTTAATGCTGTTTTATTGTTCAAAACATTTAAAAATAGGCATATTTGTTGACCAAACCAACAGTGTGATTGTATGTTACCTGTGTGTTTACTGACCAGTAGGCTGTATTCGAATAACGTTTTATAGCCTATAGCATATACTAATGTATAAGGTAGGCTATGTGCCTATAAATAAACTGACTTAAAAAAAAAAAAAAAACATAAAAAAACCTTGTAAGCAAGGCTGTCGATAAAAGTGCATGCATGGTCAAGAGGTGAAAGGGTTTGAGGATCTCTCAGGTTGTTTATCTGTCACGTGAGGCTCTTGGCTTACCACAGAACACACTGTAGCGTGCCACTGCCAGCACTGTAAGTGGAAACGGATGGATGAGTCGTTTGTAAACCCCCTTTAAACCATTCGAGGTGCTAGAATGATATTCAGTCAATGAAATCCGAAGAAAACGTCAAGATCATTGTTTGAGAGACTTTTTATTGAAATAGTGTGACTGGTATTTGGAGCCAGTGAATGGGTTTCTCTCATGGAACGTTTACGAACAAATCTTTTAAGTGAACGAATATTTCTTGTGGACGTTTTTTTTTTCCATCCAAAAACTGACTCGCAACGGCATTGACAGTTGGGACTCGTTCGAGCCATTGCATTTGTGAACATGTCATTCAGTTCGTCCTAAATTGTTTAGTTACTATAAGGATAATGTGTTAGTCTAAAAATGACGGATAAACATATTTAAAAATGCCATGATAGAAGTAGGCTACTTATTTTTGTTAGACTTATAGCTAGATTGATTATCTGCCCAGCAGGTTTAAAAGGACTAATTATAAAATATTGTGTTATAATTTGTGGCTTATAGCAAAGGCCACAATCTTAAAAATACTGGGTTGTTTCATGTGTGGGTCAATATGGACAAACAAACAACTATGGACACTACCTTTTAAACCCAACAGTTGGGTTTGTCCATTTTTGACCCATGGGTTGAGACACTCATCATCATAGAGTGTATGGTGCTTATAAATTCTTTCTCAAGTTTCACTGTAGGCTAAAAATGGTAACCTAAAAATGTACTTAATGTTTAACATGAAATACAATTTTTATTTAACATTATCAACACAGATATTAGTTACTCCAACAAAACTACATAAGATCAGGTAGTCTAGATCTCATTCAACTACGGTGTAGCTTTGTAGACACGCAAATTTGAATAACATGCAGGAAATAAAACCTAATAAAAAGTAATTCTGTTTTTAAACGATTCGAGTGAACGATTCAATTCTTCGCTCATTTCACAGAAGCCTATAATGTGTGTAACGACTTAACCTCCAAAAAGAGTCAATGAATGAACAAATCCTTTTGGTGAATTGGATTCAAAAGCTTCGTGTCACTTAGATGAATCACAAACACCATCATAGATGAGAAACAGTTCGAATCGTTAGGCTACTTTTTAAACGCTTACACCGCGTTTTAACGATATTCACACCCAAAACTACTCAAATAATCTACACTAGATTAAAAACAACAACACCTTTTTCGTTATTAGACAATGACGAATCAGTCAAAGCCCGGTATCTGCTTTCTTCTTTCATTTAACAATCGTTAGCCGATAGTTTTGCAATCTCACAATCCCATTAGTTAGCTAAAAGTGCTAGCTGTCTCGTGAATTCGTGAACGGGTACTTTAGCCATAGAAACTGCTCTAAAACTCGAACCCATTAGAAGCGCCGACATAAATCACAATACTTTTTATCCACACATGTACTCAGCCAGCCATTAACTAATTGTCCTTCATGCAGTCAGTTCAATTAAGTTGATATTAATTTAGGAAGCACAACGCGCCTTATGTGCTCGCCACAGCTCATTGCACAACGGGTAATTCATGATTTTGACAGGAAACCCTCCCTCATCCGAACAGACCGTTCAGCAGACTGTACCTCTGGCATCCGCTGTCCAAGGTGCTGATCCACTCTGAGGCGAGATTGATGTTTCTAGAGTGATTTAATCCGCATCAAGCTCGCGTTGATGGAAAACAAGAGATGTCGCCTCCAAAAGAAAGCAATCCCTTGTCAAAACTAGTGAAACGCGTGTGCACCACACCACTGTGAGAGGAAATAGACACGCGCGTGCGGGCCGGTGCTCCTCAGTCCGATCCACGTTACTCTCTCTCTCTCTCTCTCTCTCTCTCTCTCTCTCTCTCTCTCTCTCTCTCTCTCTCTCTCTCTCTCTCGAATCAGTGATTCCGTCTCTTCCCTCACCCTCCCAGCAGAGAACATAATTTATTGGCAATTTGCTTATGTTGGGAGACCGTCAGCCTACTGCCCCCCCCCCCCTTTAGTGGACAGTGCAACAGCTAAATGAAACCCCCACCAATATTGTGTGCGCGCGCAACATGCCCTTTGAAAATCATACAGCATACATACTCAAAAGTAATAAATAAAACGTAAATACTAAAATACATTTGGATTAACTCCAAAAAGATGCCTCAATTTGTTATATTGAAACCATTCCTTTAATATACATGGTTTTAATACGACACAAGGAGAGACTGCCAACTTGTTTGGTATGCATGGATGACAGTGTTGTGTTATGTCACATGGATAGTCATCATATGAGGCTATAAACACTCATGAAATAGCATGCCACAAGAATAGATACAATACACAACAAACAATATAAATAACTGATCATTTTAAGAAGAACAAATGCATTCTAACATTAAAAAACAACAAACTACTAAATGTGACACAATCAGCAACACCAACGGCATAAAGTAAACTGGCAAAAGGTCAAACAATGCAACTGCAATTATAAATGGCCCAGAGCATGCTGGGAAGAAGGGAAATGGGATTAATAACCTTGATTGGAAGCGAAATGCGTGTTAAGACATAACAGAAATGCTTTAATTAATATCAGCTCATTCGTGTTAGTGGATTTACTCAATAATTCAATTGAATGATTATACTCTTCACAAGATTTGAATCTAAACCTTTTAAAATTATGGTCAAAATAATTAAATTTAACTGCTAAATGTAATTTTTAAGAGATTTTCAGAAGCATTTTTGTTTTACAGTGTGTGCCTTAAACAAAACTATTTCATGATTATTAGTTCTAGTATTTTGGCTGAGTTTCTCTGGAATTTAGGCACAGCTGCAGGACATCATAATCATAAAACCAAAATACGATTTTATGCGTTTAAACATCTTGTGAGATTATTGTTTTATATACAGCATTTGTGAGTCAGCCATGACAATACAGATACCTGGCAACTTTCAGATTCTGCCTGCCTCTTCAATATAGCATTTCCCCCAAGACATTCGCTAAAGATAAAATACTCGGAAAGTTCCTTTCTTAGAGTATCATTGCACACAAAATCTCTTTGCCTTATGAATTTTTCAAACACAACTAATTGGATCTGTGTTAAGAAATAAATGAATAATGTATCATGTTTTGGCATGCATGGACAGAAAGAAAGACTTGGAAATGAAGTAACCCAAGAGACAAAGAAATTCCACTCCAAGGTTTTCCTAGAATCTCCACATAGTGAAGAATCATGACACTAGCACATTTGCAACAAAGCCCATGATAATGAACCTTCTCTCCAACAAAATGAATGTTAACGCGATGCATCCAGGGTAGCTCATACAAGCATCCATAAATCCATAATAGCACTCAACACTGTGACTTGAAGGCTTCCTCATATAATAGAAAAAAATTCATTTGTTTTGAGATTCTGCTGAAGAGAAGAGCGCACACCCTCAGAAAAAAGGTGCAAAAGTGGTCACTGGGATGGTACCCTTCAAAAAGGTTCTAATATGTACCATTTAGGTACTAATATCTACATTTATGGTACCAATATTTACCTTTGAGAGACTAATATGCACTATTTAGGTTCAAAGTTGTACCTTTTTGAAAAGGGACCACCCCAGTGACAGCTTTTGTACCTTTTCTTCTGAGAGTCCAAAAGGCTTAACAACCAAGAAAAAGAGAGAAGAGAAAGAAAAATCAAGAACAAAAGAAAGTGTTGTCTTTCTAACCCAAGTTCAATTCAATATCGAACCATCTAACGACATACTCCCTCATTAGGCGGTCTTCAGATGGAGAGCCGTTTATTGGGAGACTGTTGGACTGTTGTTGGGCTGGCAGCATTTAGGACATGTAGTTTTAATTAAACATCACTCCAATTTCACACGCTCGGCTTCCCCTTCGCTTGCTATCCCTGTAGCAGTCTGACACCGTGTGGTTCGCGCAACACCTCTCATTAGTCCTCTACAGCTCGGCCAAACTAATTAGCAGTGTGTTGAGAAGTTCACGTGGGCGTTAACATCTTCATTTGCTACTAAAATCGGTGGCCTTGTTAGTTCGGGTTGCTGCAGGGTGAAACAATGGCTCTATTAATATAGGAATTTAAATGGCCCACTGTTGCTTATTGATCAAATTCTTCGTATATGAACGTGTGTATATCGCACTTAAGTTAGAGTAAATCATTTGGATTCACTCTGTCGCATTCTTAATCAGTTTTTTTTCCCCGGCTCAGGGGAATGAATCTGAATGATTCATTTCAGAGGTGTGTAAACTTGTATGCCCTCTCGTGCATTCTTGCTGTGAAGAGTGATATATTCTTATACCTTGCGGGAAACTCAAGGCCGAAAGGCATTTGAAAAGCAATGAAGGAAAACAGTTCTTTCAGAAAACCTGCTAGGAGATCCAATAGAGATTTACTTCCAAATGCAGATTTACTTCCTAGAACATCTTTCTTTTTTAATATATAGATAGCGGACTTCTTGTTTATTCTTTGTCTGTTGAACAAGTTACAACGCTTAAGATGTTGTTCTGAGAGCGATTCTTTCGCCCTCGCTCACAGACTGCAAAAAGGCTTTGTAGGAAGCCTGTGAATTCTCAGATAGATCACATCTCTGATAGCTTTTGATGTTGTTCTGCCTTTTCTGTTCTGTCTGTGTGTGTGTGAATCAAAATATGACAAGGAGATTGTTAGTGAAGGAAGGGCGAGTTGGTATGCTAGTGCTGGGCTGTGTGCGTATGTCCAGCAAATTAAAAAAACATAAAAGTTAATGATTTCTCCACCCTTCAGGTCCCTTCTGATGCCTCTCCTCTTGCTCGCTTTCATGCATTGAGCTGCTGAGGGACAAGCAACACTCTTTACCATATCAAAGACTAGCTCAGGCCCTCTCTGCATCTCTGACTAGGTTCACAAATAGACAAAAGTATTGTATAATCTTAGCCTATTCTTTTGGCTTCGCTGTAAAATGTTTATTTGTTTGCTTTCTATAAGTGCTAGAATGAAATGATTAACTCTGTCATCGGTTACTTTTGATTTTTTGTTCTGTTTTTATTTTTTTTAAAGTCTGTCAAATGGGGGGGGGGGGGGGGTATATTGATACAATTGACTGAATTATTCCATAAAAATTTACAATGAATAACTGTATTTTGTTAACTGAAATAATGTTCAATTACCAAACTATTGAAATACTAATAATATCTGTTGTGTTCTTGTGTACCTTTACTACATATACTGACAATCACCAATCACAGTGGAGATGAGTCACATGATGACTCAAAGCTTTTAGGTGGATAATACTAACATATATATAAAATGCACACACACACACACACACACACACACACACACACACACACACACACACACACACACACACACACACACAATTATTTTAACATTAAACATTAAGTTCATCAACATTAAATTAAACATTAAACATAATGTACATAATGTACATAACTGATTAGAAAAAAATAAGAAGAAACATTTATATGAAAATACATCAAATGTGAAGTGTTATGCTGGGAATTCTGGGAATGTCAATTTATAGTTTTTCACTGTAGTTTTTCACTGTAAATTACAAAATGACTTGTTCTTTTTCACTTTCAAAAACTGTAAATTTAACTGTATTTTACTGTAAAATACATTAAATGTAAGGTTAGATCTATTACAGTTATTCACCACACAGTACGAAAACTTTCTGTTAACCAGTTAATTGTTTTGAACCGTAGCATTTTTACAGTCTTTTACTGTTAAATTGTATTTTAATTTTTTTTCTTATCCCAGGAATTACAGTATAGCCGTTTCCATTGTGGGGCCGAAAAGGTCTTAGAATGGTAAGGAACGTTTCAAGTTCTGTTTCCACTACGATTATAAACCGTTCTTGGCCCCACAATGGCACGGTTGGCACGGTTGTCTAATTTGTTATTTTTGGCACGGTTGTCTAATCGTTCTGAACTGTGCTGTTTGTTTCCATGAAATGACCTCGCTAGAATTGCTTATTTGTCTGTTGCCTGGCTACCAGTTTCTCTGTAGCTGGCTAAGCACAAAATTTGAGTGACAGAAAAACAAATTTTAGATAAAATGTAAATAAATATCTGATCATCCTCTATAATGCGGTCGTTATTTGTCTCATATCATCAGTAAACCGTTTTGTTGCCAAGGAAACGACTGATACTTTTGTATGACATTCCAAAGAGTGGCCGTTATCAGCCCTGCAGTGGAAAATGAAACCAGAACCGTACCAGCTGGCCTGTATCGGCACGGAATAGAAAGGTTACGAAATGAGAACTGTTCAGACCGACATGGAAAAGCAGCCAATGTTATTATGTGGTTATTATTAGTGAGTCATTGGATCATTCACTCAACAGATTCTATAAGAAAGAAGAAAAAACACTAGTATACTGTGTTGCTGGTAGATTAACCTAAACATAAGTTAGCAAATGACATTATGGTTAAACTTGAATGTTTTGCATCATTCAATCACATATCAACAGGGGTTTGAATGCTCTAAATGTTGCAAAAGTGACTTTTGCGTTATATGAGACTTCCCTGCCTGAATAATGGAATTTACAATTGCGTAGAGCATTTTATGTGCACTGATTGACCCTCATGGCTCACACATGGTTCTCCAAATATTTTCACTGTGCAAGTAATCATTCTCTCAAAACTGATGTCCAGACCAATGTGGTATATCGCATTAGGGACCCTTATTCTTGGACTGTGCACAAAGGAAAAACAGTAGCAGAAAAAAAAAATTAAATGATCTAATTGCCTTTCTCTTTTCTCATGGATGCGCTCATCACTCCTGATATTGGCTCTGCTATCATCGTGTGATAAGTTCTGGTTTCACTCAGCCACTCTGCTGGAATGCAGTAATTGTCTCTCATCGGCCTGTATTCTGTGTACAGAGGGCTGTTTTGCAATGCTGATTTGAAGAGGCCACTCAGCAGTATCCTTCTTCGAAAAAGAGTCCATTAGAGTCAGTAGATACAGTATAATGCTTTTGGTTTTCAGATCAACACAAACTGTATGTATTAACCAGAATGAATACAGATAGTTCATATAATGCAAATTTCACTCCCTCAAAGAACTGTCATTATTACTTAACGGAAAAAAATAAACAATCTATGAGTGTTCAAATCCCATCTCTCTCACTGTCTCACTCTTACACAGGCAGAAGCAAAAACAAACACACACATTTAATGTGGAAGTGACTGGCTTGTTAGTGATGAAAGGGAGGATAAAAACATCCCCTCACACAGCCTGATGTTGAGGTAGCTTGATGGTTAAGGATCAAGCCTGTTTGCAAAGAGACTGCAGATACAGTCCAGTGCTGGAGTCACCTAAAAAAATAGACTGCAGAAAAACATTATCGCCATTGTTCTGCTAAACAGAGTAGCTTAAGTCAAGTTAGCCCTCTTCCCTCCCTCGCACTTTGTAACAAATCCTTCCCCCGCAGGTCAGAATGACCCGAGGCCCAAAAATGGTACCTTTTTTGGTCCAGAAAGGACCAAAAATGTTCTATGTTTAATGCATTTTTTTTTTTTTTTAAATGTTACATTTTATTTACCTTACTAGATTGTAACATGGACTATTTTTATCAATGTCTTTCTTGCCCTTAACAGTGGTAAAATCACTGTCTATGGAGGGGACAGAGAGCTCTCGGATGTCATCAAAAATATCTTCATTTGTGTTCCAAAGATGAACAAAGGTCTTACGGGTTTGGAACGACATGAGGGCGAGTAATTAATGCTGCATTTTCATTTTTGGGTGAACTATCCCTTTAAGTTGCTTTTGCATGTTAAACTGGGATAAGAGAGAGTACTTTAACATTGACAAATTACACACATCCCTTTTAATCACTATAGTCTGTATTATAGGACTGTAGTCCCCAGATAAGGACACAGTTTCAGAAAAATCAAGATGCACTGTTGATAGCAGCCTACTTAAGACTGATGCAGATTTTACTGGTATTGACAGCAGCTATCATAGTGATTCATCAGCTCAAGCTGTAAACACAAGGCTGAGGCAGTTCTTTTTTTGGAAAGGACGTCCTTTAAAGCAGCAGTCCATAACTTTTTGTGCTCTATCGGTTAATAAACAGAACTCCATGCGTCCTGCGGAGCATAGCAGCCGGAGCTACTTCTCTCTGTTTATGTCTACGGTGAGTCACAAAGGGACTGTGTTCCTCCACAGCGGTTCCCAGACCGGTCTGAAATAGTCCCAGTATAAACACTTATTGTAAGTGTACCATAATGATTCAGGGTAAGACAAAAACACGGTTTCTAAAATGTATTCATGTTGTACATTCTCATATAATTTTTGTAAATCTTGAACACAAAAAAAGTTACGGACAGCTAGCCTGACAAGCCAGACCCACATCAAGATGTTTGGTCTGGGAACTCACCATTGACAGGGCTCAATCCGAGGGGCGGGATAAATGGTTGTCTTTCAAACTCCCTCTGCATGCGAGGATAGTGCTACAACCAACCAGAGCAGCGTGAAGCGGAGCTCGTTGATAGATTAAACATTCGCCGTATCCGGTCGGCAAAACTACGAACACATCTTCCCTTTTTAAGAATGACTTCAGTGTTGTTCTTTTCTCAGAGTCTTCCAGCAGAGTCGTGGTCAAAGATGATTCGAAAGACCGCCGTTCGACAGCTTCTGTGTTTACTAGTCTAGTAGCACGCAAGCGCAACTCTGCCATTAAACCCCACCTACCGACTATATACACTATGTGATTGGCCTGACCAGAGTTTGTTTTTTACAGCTCAGAACTGTATTGAGAGTTGCTAGACGATTCTCGCGGCAGATTAGATTTGCTGCCGCTAGGGTGCGTCTAATTCCAGGCTAACGGACAGCAGCTGTAAATAAAACTTTAGAGAGACCGTGAGAAGAGATAGTGGACTAACAACCATAACCAGGACTAACAAGCATAGATTAAAGTCCTGGTAGGCAGACTGTCAGCTGATCCACATATACATGCAGTATAGGGATATGATGCCGATCACAGCATCCCTACATATAAGGTCCATATGAGCAGATTTATCACATTTCTCAGAAGCTAATTAACTTCCTCCTTCCCCAGCTCCTCCTGTTGTCCAATCAGGACTTGGCCCCCTGATATTCTTTTCGAATCAGACACATTTTTCTTGAATTATGCTGTTACATGAAACATTAAGAACATTAATGATATCTGCAATAGGCTACATTATGTTGTTTCTGTTCTGTTATCACTGCTCTCCCTGCTCATATCCATGCTAGGCTGCATGGATATGCAGGGAGTTCTTGCCCAGAACAGAATCATACCAGCAATCCAAACTTTATGCAAATCGTCAATCATCTTTGACAATAGTGATACTGGCAGAAAGTAATGTGGGATGTTTTTGATACAAGTTATCTAAATGGTTGCATTTGTTAATTTATGTTAATTTATATTTCATTATATTTCATTTATGTTAATTTATATTTCAAAATATGTTAATTTATATTTCATGCAGAACTAACAATGGACATAGAGGGTGAGAGGGAATTATAATAATAATTTAAAAAAACTTTTTGATTAATCATTTATTAAAACAATTATTTAAGTTGTCGTTTAAAGGCAGGACTTAAAGGGATAGTTAACTGAAAGATTATTTTTTTAATCACCTTTATGTCATTCCAAACCTGCAAATTTTGGCTTTCTTTCATTGAACACACAATATGTCTATGAAAATGTCTAGCATGTTTTATACAGTGAAGGTGGATCATAACTGGGCCATTCAAGCTCCAAAGAGTAACAAAAAAGCACTATAAAAGTACCATAAAAGTGATGCGTTCAAATAACACAGAATGAAGAACCAATGGAATTTGTCATTTAACATCACTTTTATGTTACTTTTTTCATTTTTTTTCACCTCAATATAATTTGTTGTATGCAGAAGTATGGAAGTTTGTTTCCGCCAAAAAATAATAAATATATATAAACTCGCAATTGAGACAGAATTGTGAGATGTAATGACAGAATTGCATGGTATAAATTTCCAATTTGTGTGCTATAAAGTCAGAATTGCGAGATATAAACATGCAATTCTGACTTTTTTTTCCTCACAACTGTGAGTTTTTTTTATATATTTCACAATTCTGACTATAACTTACAATTCTGACTTAACAGATATAAACTCACAAAAAATTGTGAGAAAAAAGTCAGAAATGCTAATTATGAAGTCAGATTGGCTTTTTTGTCTTTATATCTTCCAAGGTGTAAACTCACAATTGTGAGATAAAAAGTTGCAATTATCTTAGTTTTATTCTGTGGCGCAACGTGGACATTATAACTTTTTTTGGTGTGTTCCATTGAACTACTTCCAACATCCACTAGCCCTTTAAAGGGCACCAATAGCTTTGGTCAATTGAGTCATTTGTTTTTGAAATAACAAATTTAAGGTACACAAATATCAGTGTTCTACAATGCAATCAGAGTGATGCCTCTGCTTTACTTCTGTGTGTAGGTGCGAGTAAGTGGGTGGTATAAAGGTCAAACTAAGGCTGGTGAAGAAAAAAGCTATCACAGAAGCACTAATGTCTCAGTTTGTGAACAGTCAAATGCTGTCATACACAAAAACACTCTAGCATACCACATACAAAGATGGTGCACATAATAAAATACATCACAATCCTTCCCTCTGTCCTCTTCCTCACTAGTGGGGGGATGGGACGAGGGCTTCGGGTGATAAATGGGATTTCGTCACTACCGAGATGCTGTCTGCTCTGGAGAACACCTCTCGCTGGAAGAGCTTCCACAGCCCTGAGGAAGGGGAGAGCATGACGGATTTATGGACCTGCAAAAGTGCTGACCTTACAGTTCGGCACGGCCGGCCGCACAGAGTCACCGCCATCACGGCCGCGCCGCACCATCGTGACCTCCGTAGCACGATCAGGTCAAGTCGTTATTGTACCATGCATCAAAATGTACATATGAATGTATTTTGAAAGGACATGCCACACAGTTATTTGGCAGTATGCAGGAGGTGGGTGGTGGGAGTTTTCAGCATCTGCTAAGAGTTTGTTTGTTTGTCTCTCCTGCTGGCTTGAGGTCATCACTCCATCACTGATCCTCGTTGTTATTCAGCTGTGTGTGTTCTCCGCTGTAGGCACAAAATGTGAGGTTTGGGGATCAGTTTGCCAGGGCGCCTGGCTTGCAGAAGCGGCGAGAGCGATGCCTTTGTGCTGTCGCTCGTTACGCTCTCACCGCCTTTGCCTGAAACACACAGATATAATTTGAGATGAGGGAGATTAAAGCAAAGGCAGCACGATGGAGATGCAGAAAGGGAGAGAAGAGAGCTCCGGCGAGTCCCTGACAGACCAGACAGATGTTTCTGAAGCGATATGCACACACTGCAAAACACTATCTGTCCGATCTGCACAGGCTCCTTCACTGAGAATCAGTCAGGCTGATTACCCCTGCAGTCATAGTCAAGGATGTGCCCCTAAAGAGAGCTAATTGATAAATGAGAATCTGATGGATGTAATGGTGAATGGGTCATATTAAATGGAGGCTGATCTAATTGGACAGAAATGCTGAGCATGCTTACTCTTGAGGACCTGTCACTCCCAGCTGTAATGAGGGAGCGTTGCAGGGGCTAATGCCTCTTTGGTGGGTTTGTCCGGCTGCAGTAGTCATCTGCATTCAACACTCAGCATCTCTGCAAGCTTCCTCCCTCTTTCAATGTAACCAAGCTTCTCGAGTTGACAGATGTGTGCAGTATAAATTAATGTGAATGTATATTGTAAGAACATTGGAGGGGCCACGATCATTAGCCCAAGATAAATATTTCCATTGGTGCTCATTTAGGATCAGACATTTGGTCTTAAAGGAACAGCTCACCCATGAAATTAAATTCTGTCATCATTTACTCAACCTTATGTTGTTTCAGACCTGTATGGCTTTCTTTATTCCGTGGAACACGAAAGGTTGGGCTGATCTAGTTTAACTCACCCAGAACACAGTTCAACTTCTGTTAACTGTGTCACAAGACCTTGCATGCTTTCATTCCACTGCCCTGCGTCTCTCATTTTTTAAGACAAAAACATATTCTAGCCCCTTGTGGTGTATTTGTGCCCTTTTTAAATCCACGGACCCTGAACAGGGTCCAGAATGACATCATACTTTCAGTTTTAAATGTCTGTGGAGGAGCTCTGACCTCATACGTTGTACCATTTGAAAGCTTAGAGTCTCTACTTTCTGGAGTTATGCATCACTTTGGCATTTGTTTTAGACAAAGTTATGTATTGCACTAAATTACTCTGGTACCATTTCTGCCTGGATTTGGCCTACCCAAATTGAAAAGCTTCCCATACATGCAGTGGTCTAAGTTCAAAATGTGGCTGTCAATTTAAAGGAAACCCTTTTAAGTTACATAAAACACTGCTAAAAGTGATCAATATGTAAGTATAGGTTTTCTAAGCTGTAATAACCCCCAAAAATAGACGTTTATAGATTTTTGGGGGTTATAAATTCATTTTTTGAAAGTGTGTAACTCAGGCCCTGTGTGCTCTAGAACCCTGCAGACAGTTTGGGCTGTTTCCAGCATATTAAATTAATTTAATGACACTGGGATATTGCATTAATACCACTGTATATGGTGGGGTGGAGGTGGAGGTGGAGGTGGGTAGAAGGGTAAGAGGAGGGATTAAAAGGGGGGGTCCTCCTTTCAGATCCATTTGAGTAAATCTTGCATACAACATGATGCAGACAAACTTCTTTTTTCCACTATTTTCTGGACTGTCTGAAGGTTCAAAAAGGGTTCAAAATATATCAAAAAGGGCCTAATTTTGTGTGTGTGTGTGTGTGTGTGTGTGTGTGTGTGTGTGTGTGTGTGTGTGTGTGTGTGTGTGTGTGTGTGTGTGTGTGTGTGTGTGTGTGTGTGTGTGTGTGATAAACATGATAAAGACATGTTTATCACTTTTAGCAGTGTTTTATGTAACTTCAAAGGGCTTCCTGTAAAATGACACCAACATTTTGAACATAGACCACTGTGTATGGGAAGCTTTTTATTTTGGTATAGGCCAAATCCAGGCAGAAATCTCCAAAATGGTACCTGATCTTAAGCGGTTGAAAGACAGTTATTATAATGCATTATAATCGCATGGGGAAGACCACCATATTTCCCCACAGTATTTCTCCTTTTAGGTTCCACAGAATAAAATAAGTCATACAGGTTTGGAGACATAAGGATGACAGAATGTTCATTTTTGGGTGAACATCCCAAAATCAAACAGAACAAAGCAATGAAATGATTTTAGATCTAACCAATCAAAATGATGAGGAGATTGAATGGCAGATTCTCGAATGCAGTCCTAAAATTCATGGGAAAAGTGTGCGGGTTATGGGGGTGGTGACACATCATAAGCTTGATCTGCTTATGAATAATAATTTGGTTATGTAACGCACTAAATAGTCCAAAATGATTTGCTGAAAAGCATGTAAGTAGGTGCTAGCCATAATAAGAGTGGTTCATACCCGTGCATGATACAGTGCAATAGAAAAAAAGGGTGTCTTGAAGTCATATTAAAAAAATTTTTCATTTAACACATACACTGTTTCTGCCAATCTCATGATAACCCTTGAGTAATATTGCATCCTTCATATCTCAGAAGAGTCTTTAGTTTTATCATATTTATAAAAGACAGATACGCTGTACCGATTCTTTCCGAAAACAGTGGAGGCATGCAGTGGGCGGACCTAAAGCGAAAGCGTTGCATTCTGGGACGTCGCGGCCATGTTGATGGCCTCGCGAATGTAAACATGCAGCAAGTCGAATGAGGAGAAGCAGAGTTGGGAGAAGTGAAAAACATGTTAAAATCCTGAAAGGGATGTGGAATTTACCGGGATACGTTAAATAGGGAAGGCAGGGACCGCTATAGAGACAAAATCGGAACTATTAAAGTTTTGGATCCACATGAATTTCCAAAGAAAGAGCGGAGCACCGACGACGACGAAAACTTTATTTTGTTGGTCCCCAACAGACATTCTACTGACTATAAGTAACTTTGCAACTACAATTCAACTTATTCTACTAACCCGAACCCCAACACATAACCATAACCTACAGTCTACTAATACTCTAATTAGTGTTAGTTGACATGCTGTTGAAAACGTACATAGGTAGTAGAATGTTTAAAGTGGACAATCGAAATAAAGTCTAACCGAAACGTATATATTATTATTATTATTTTTATTATATAAGAAATTGCTCTGCCTCCGTTTTTATTTGTTATTGCAATGTTATTGTTTACTATATTTATAATTTGCACTTCCTCCATTTCTGTATCTTTTGTTGTTATTTTATAGATACTGATTTGCTTATATATTATTGAAATAATTTTTTTTTTTAAAAGTGTATTTATAATTGTTATATAAATTGCACTCCGTTATATAAAGTGCAACAACTTGCACTCCGTTTTCTGTGTTCATTTTTTATTTGTAACCTTTTACCTTGAAGCATTCCACATTTCTGTGTTCTCAGGTTGCACTACTTGCAAATAAACACTAAAAAAACATCTGATTGTGAGACAATTCTTGCTTTTTGCACATCGTACTGTTATTACTTCTTGTCCGTGGTTGCGCCTCCAAGCATGAAAGCGGTGGAAAGTTAATCCATTTTCGACATTTCCCATGGTGATTATGTGTTGCGCTGTTACACCCCAAAATGCAGCAACGGTTTACCATAGTTGAAATAACGCCAAAATAATCAAATTAAGACACACGACTGAGAGGGGAGTACGTCTATAAACAGTGCACAGTAGTCCGAGTAGTAGTAAAGGATGCCATCAACATGGCCGCCACGCCAAGTAATGACGTCATGACGCCCAAGCCCTATTCTGCCCTTTGTTACTTCATACAGGTCCATACTGTACAAAAAAAAAAAACTCTCAGAAACTTGTTTGAATTCTGAAGGAGTGTTTTTGGCGTATTTCTACATTAGCCTGACAAGCCAGACCCACAATTAAGATGTTTGGTCTGGGAACTCCCTGACCATAGACAGGGCTCAATCTGAGGGGTGAGATAAACGGTTGTCTTTCAAATTCCCTCTGCGCGCAATTGGACAGTGTTACAATCAACCAGAGCAATGTTAAGCTGAGCTAGTTGAAAGATTAAACTTCCTGCGTATCCAGTCGGCAAAACTCAGAACACAACCTTTCTTCTTAAGAATGATTTCAGTGCCGTTCTTTGTTCTTTTCTCAGAGAAAAGCTTAAAGGAAGTGTATGTAAGATTGTGGCTAAAACTGGTACTGCAATCACTATCCCATCTCCCCCTCCCCCTGACTCAAGGGCGGAGCTTCAGGCCAAAACACAACATGTCAACATCAACATCAGTTGAGGGCTGCAACAACTTTTACATGACAAAATCCTGGACGGACTACTGTTGTCCGTAGTATTTGAAATGAACATGATTTCTTAATGTCTAGTGACATATTAGGGCCATTTTATGATTAATTGAAATACTTTTCTTACATACAGTTCCTTTAACTCCAAGTCTTTCAGAGTCGCAGCCAAAGCAGCTTCGAGGCGAAAGACCGCCGTTCACCAGCTTCTTTGTTTACAAGTAGCACGCATAACCTCCGCAACTCTGCCGTCATTATGTTAAGCCCGCCCACCGACTCTATACACGATGTGATTGGCCTGACCAGAGTTTGTTTTTCCAGCTCGCAAGTCTATGGAGAGTTGCTAAACAACACTCGCTGCTATTAGATTGGCTACTGCTAGGGTGCGTCTAGATTTCTAGGCTACTCCGTCATACATCCAAGTTTTACATTTTGGCCATGTTTAGCATGAGAATCCAATTCATTAACGGTGTAGGCTAAATAAGCCAGAATGCATGAAATTAACATGGTATCTTAAAAAAAAACACTTTGTGCTTTACTGTCAACATTATCTTTTCTTCCTGCCGGAGACATGTAAAACAAAACTTCAAATATAAGGATTATCACCCAGAAAAGGGAGGTGAAATTTATGTAAGTTATAATAGTCACTATGCTCCTGGTAAAGTCGGTTAAATGAGGGAAACGAAGAGATTCAATCCGCCGCTGTGCTAGCTATAGGCTCATTAAATTAGGCCATATTTTTGGAACCCAGCCCCTTTTAATCTTATTACCATGTGCAGCATATGGAATAAAGCAAATAGCTGTTGAAGAATTATCTTTGTCCACAGTACCAGCTCTTTTTCTCTTCTACTCTCTCTGTTAATTAAATGTGCTAATGACCTGGCAAGAGACAATGGCTTCTTGGCACAGAATCTGCAAAAAACGACTACAATAGCAGAACAGTGTGGTTTGAATGCCTTCCAACTGAGTTTTCCTCACATCAACCATAAACATTGCCCCATACTGGAGTGTCTATTTACACGAACTACGCCCACCATTATCTGATTTGAGTCATACAAGATTACAAAATAACTACTGTTGACAACAGAATCAGTGGTATGGAGAGTAAAGCGGATGGTGATAGTTTTTGATGTGACCGACCTGGGTTCTATTCCGCCTTTTACCAAACTCATTCTTCTCCCTTTTCCAGCAACCCATATCAGCTAGGAGCAGCATTTATTTTAACTAAAAATTAAGAGAATATTTGAAAACTGCCTAATAGGTATTTAATAGTGAGAATGAAGTGTTTAACAGGGTTAGAAGTTAATGTCAAGTACAAGTAATGTCCCAGTAAAGCAAAATACATTTATAATTTTAACAAATACAATAAATATGTTATTATTCTTCCAGTGTTGGGAAGGTTACTTTGGAAATGTAATGGGTTACAGATTACAAGTTACCCTATTTAAAATGGAGCCCGATCTCACGGAAATGAGTATAAATAGTATGAGTGTACAATCTCGTGGAATGTATACGCCAAAATGAGTTATATGGTACGCAGTTTTTCGTGTGATACGCACTTTATGGCATATTATACACACAAACCACCCACCCCACCACCCACAACCAACCCAAGAGTGTGGCAAATACGCCTTAAAATTGCGTATCATATGTGAAAAACTGCATGCCATAGACACGCCAAAATTATTATTTTTTATTTTATACATTTCACGAGATTGCACACTCGTATGTATACGCATTACCATTTGATCGTGTTGTTAAAATGTAATAACTAGTGTACTATTGCAATTACTTTATCCAAGTATATCAAACATTTTTCATTTTCTTTACTCATTTACTCACAAAACAGTTGTACTCATCACTTGATTTAACATTATAGGAATTAAATTTTAAAGCACAGCCATCAGAAAATCCATCTTTAGCGCCTATTTTTACTTTGCGTTTTAGGTAAAAATATATATTTTTTTATTTACAGCACTGGAATGCATTTTTATTACTCATGGCTGCTCTCGGGTTGTAGCAAGCTTTCAGCGACAATGTGGATTTATGTCATTGGCAGATGTGGTGCACTGCAAATTTAAACAAGAAGAGCCAATCAAAGCCAAAGTGTCACAAATCAGGCCTCTGGGGCTCCCTCTGGTCGCCACCAGAGGGCTCCCTTACCTCAATAGTTATCCCCATTCCGGACTTCATTCCCCATAATCCTTTGCCCTGACTCATCAGCAATCATTGTTTACACCTGTGTGCCATTAGCCTCAGTCTATATAAACCATGTTCACTCTGCCAGTCACCGCGAAGTCTTGTAAAGTGGTAATCCCTACAATTCTGAGCGTTTTGTCATGGTTTTAATGTCTCTTGGTTTTCGATCACCGCCTGTTTCTGGATTGTTCTTTTGCCTACGTTCCCTGCCTTGTTGTGTTTGTTTGGACTGCCTACATGGATTGCGATCTTGCCTGAACTCTGGACCTTGATTTTGAAATGCTGTCTTAATAAAATTGCATTTGGATCCCCACTCTGTTGCGTTACACAAAGCATCAGAATAGCATTGTTTTACTGAATAGCCTTTAAATAGCAGGAGGCATTTTGCCCATCAGGCAAAGCAACAAATTAATATTATTAAACCTAGCTCTTTACAGAAATATTCAGATGCAACCCCCTTATAATAATTTTATCATACTCGTAATTTAATTAGCTATGTAAAAATGTTCTCTGTAACTGTAAACGATTAGATTTACATTTATTTTTTAATTACATGTAAATAGTTACTCTCCAACAACTCTCCAAGAGTATTGCATACTGTTTATTACAACACACTGAGGTGCAAATAGCTTCTGACAGTTTTTCTCAGTCGCTTTGGTACATTTCTCAGATCAGAATTGAAATTCTTAAAACTACCAGTTCAATCTTCACATCGTGTCACTAGTGCACATCAAAAAAGCAGTTTCTCATTTCTTTGAACAAGTTGCAAATGCTTTTGTACATCCATGCAAATGATTATGTACAGTTCTCTGCTGTTTCCTATTATCAGTTGCTTATGTCATGTTGTTTAAAATGTATTATAATGTGTCTCTGTTGAATAGTCTCACCCCCCCCCCACACACAGTATTTAAGCATTAGTTAATAGCATAAGTCTTTACATGCAAAATGGTTGAACAAATTGTCATATGTCAGGCGTTTTTTTATACTTTCCATTAGACGTTCACATTTCTACTGTTTTTTTTTCTTTGTGCTATGCAGTGCTGTGTTTTCCTTTCTGTATTGCAATGACATTGTCTGTCAACAAATTACAGTACAAACAGTAAAAGCGTAAATGTAAATCTTGTCCAGTCTCTTGCAATAGAACTCTCTACAACCTACAACTTACAATAATTGTCATAAAAACTTCAGCCATTGTTTATCAGAACATCTCTCCAGAGTATACTGTTATGTTGACAACATGACTAAGCAATTTGACTGTGTTATCCGTACACAATGACACAAGGACGTATCATTCTGATGGCACTGGCATGTTCATTGACACAGATATTTACTTTTGAGATATTTTGAGCAAGAGACTGGCTTTTGTTGAAATCCATGGTATTTTGCTATTTGCATGAATTGTTTTGAGAAATACACTTACCGTTTTGCAAATGTCGAGGATGATTCAACAAATGTACCAAAGCAACGGGGAAAAATGGCTTGCACTGAGCGGTACGGTTCAGTTCAGTTCAGTACACATTTTTTGCATTTTTCCAATGTCAGAAGTTCTGATTGGTACCCTAATTCGGAACTGTACCGTACCACTTTTTTGGCACCCTTCCATTGGGGTACTAGCACAGTAGTCCATTACTAAAGGGTGGAGCTAGACTTAATGCAGACCGTAGATTGGTTGACCGAGAATTGTCACTTGTGCATGTTTTTTTCTTCTATCTTTCTTGGCTCATATTAAAGCGTCTTCTTCTTGTGACAAACAGCCACATGCCAAGATGAAAGAACAAGATCTGCTGTATGTTGTCCATAATTCATCACCTTTGAATTATAAGGTTCTGAGCAGTTTTGAAATGTTGAGCTTCAAAGTTTTTGCATTCCATATTGCAAAAAATGATATTGGGAACAAGTATCTTTCATAGCCTACATGCAAATGACAATATGAAAATCCTATCAAATTTGTAAATGGGCAATTTTGGAACAGGCCAAATAACCTTCTAATTAAAAAACAAAACAAAAAAACACTTTACGGAATTATGAGGTTCTATCTTGGAAAACATGAATTGAAGCATTGATTTTCAAGAAACACAAACAGTTTACATTTGTTTTAATGCATAAACATAGTGTTGGATGGATGGATGGATGGATGGATGGATGGATGGATGGATGGATGGATGGATGGATGGATGGATGGATGGCCTGGAATTACAGCATTGTTTTTTTGTTAAATATGTATTTCTTCTAAAACATTTTAAAGGGTTACTTCAGCGATTAGCATGTGGCTTTGTATCAGTAGAAACCCTGGAGTATATTCACATGATTGTGCTTCCCCCCTCATATCCCCCTGAGACGAGAGATTTATGCATTTTATTTCTGGAAAAAAATCCTCCTATGATGCAAATTGACGATATTTGCATCTTAGGGAGGAATTCTCCAAGAAGTCCTCGCTGCAGCCTGTAGCACGATGACGTACTGGATAGAGGACGCGCATGTGCAGTGGTTTCATTTACAATTCGATGACGTCATATACGCAGTAGAGTTTTGGGGACATCATTGAATGCACAGGAGAGTTTTGCTGGATAGATAAATACTCAAACCGCTCGCGCAAAAATAATGATTAATAACATGCTCACGCCATCAGGACACGTTTTGCATTTTCCCTTGAATATAGGCTACTGGTATTTTAAGTTCTTTACAGATCGTGTTGCATTGTACCTTGAGGATTAAAATTACAGAGACAATTACTTCACTCATTTTTCCTTCCCCTCAACAGCAAGTATGATCAGAATATAAAATTGTAACTGTTTTGCATGCATGTACAGCGAAACTAGGTAATTTAGGCATCACATTTATGAAAAGATGATTTATTCATCAATAATTACTTATTACTGTTTATCAGAACTACACAGTTTAGAATACATCATCTATATACAATATTGATAATACGTGTCACTTAAGACTAACGCATACGCATTGTAAGTTAACCCAGAGATCGGTATGAATGACGTCGCCATAACGATTCACCATCCAGTACGTATTGGATCTTATCCTGCTACGTCATCGTGCTACAAAGGCTAAAGACTACAGCCAGCAGAGGGAGCCGTGTCCCCCTGTTCTGAACCCGCGCATGGGGGATGGGAGATTACACTCAGAGCTCAGCTGGCAGCTACAGTCAGGCACTCATTTAAACGGAGCTATGGTGAGCAATGTAAGTCTTTTAACTTCTTAAATTAATTTCTATGAAAGTTAAGCTTGCAAAGGCATGAACTGAAACGAGCCAGACTGAACTCGCGTTGTGAATGTATGCGCGAGTGTAGTCGTGATTACCTCAGTTGTCATCACGAGAGCTCAGCTCATTTATCTGATTCCTACAGTTAGTTCTCAGTGCTGTCATACTCGCGCGGTGACTCATGTTATATTGAACAGACACTTTCAGTTTTTAATTGTAGTGTCTTCTCCAACTCAGTCACAGTAATCCAGTAAGTGGCTTTGGGAATGGGAATGAGAAAGCATTTTGGGAATTGTAGTCTTTCATCCCCATGAGACAATTTTCTGTCTTTTCTCAGTCTAGAATTAATACAGATTAATATTCCCAGTGCTGAAGTACCCCTTTAAGTAAATCATTAAGTATTACCATCTGAAATGTTTAGCAATGAAATAATGCCTACTGTTACTATTTTTAAAAAGGCAGTTTATAGTGCATGCATACTGTGCAGTACTGGGAAATACGGAGCTATTATTCCATTCTGCACATAGCCTTTCTGACATTTTCATTTGGGAGGAAAAGGTTGCTCCCTGGCTTTTCTGAGAGGTGATGGATTGTGCGCGAGAGGAGTTTGAGCTGATGGCATTTTGCCTTCCGTGGTTTACACCTCTTACTCATTCATAAAGGTATTGGGGGCTGATGTTATGTGGTTTGTTTTACTTGTCCCGGAGAGTCAGCACAAACACATGTGGTTTGGAGTCACAAATGGCCCTCTCATATATGAGTCTAAGGGAAAAGATCATAAGTTACCATGGCAACTCCTTATAATATGGAGCCACTGGATGCAGATGTGGCCAGCATCTATAGTCTTCCCTCTGGATAGAGCGCGTGTGCGCAGAAAGAAAGTCTCTTAAAGTGTGGCACTGATCTGAAATCTTCACAATGTGCTGGCTATTAGAAAACAGATGGGTTGTTATTATCTGCTTTTTTCTTCTTCCTGGGGCTGAAGTGGAACCTATGCAGCTTATTAATTGCATCATCTAAGCCACATTTAACAGGGATCTCTGCAGCTCCAATTACGTTTCCATTTTCTTACTCATAAGACTCTGTCGCCAAACCCCTGGACAAGTCTGTGTGTGAGCCGATTTAAGTGCAGAAATCATGAGCATGCCCTTGAAGAGTTGCAGCATCATATGGATACTTACCGAATGGACTGAATTGGTGAATACTTGCGTCTGTATTTTTCTCTGAAAGGCTTCAGCTCAGCTCAGACTGAAATTGCAGTCCTTTTTGATATTCATATCTAAGGGTATATATGGATATCAGCATTCAGCTACATCATTTTGTGCAGTATTTGCTAAGGCACATATTGCTCATACTTAAAATAAATGCCTGCCCTCATTAAACTTGTGTGTTTAATAACTCAAATTGTGTAACTTGTTGAGGAGACTTTTCTTAACTAGAACCTTTTTTTTAAGTGATCAATTTTCATCATGCAGACTTACACTAGTGACCTGAGACATATCTAGGAACCAAAATATAATAAAGTAACAACCTAAAAACCACCCAGAACAATTTCTAAAGGTGTATCTTTGCTAGAATCTTTGAGCGCTGAATAAAACCTGCTGTATATTTTTTCTAAACTGCTACCCTGTTTCTTCCTCTGCAACAAAATGTATTTCAGTGCCATTTCTTGTGGAAAACCGAGTTCATCATGAGCCTGAAAGAGGCAGCTGTGGTAAAGAAAAGACTAGGTGAGATGATGCAAACATATTTTCTGTTCGGTGTGCGGTTTGTCAGTGACATGGACAAAAGGATTGGGCAGTGCTGGAGAGCCTATTAGTATTTGTAATTAGTGAGACTGAAGCCTAAGCATTCACCAATTAGACAGCTGATATCCAATTACAGCAAGGCTGCAAGTAAGCAGGGTCATGTCTTATTCATCATGAGAGCAAAAGCTATAGTTAACAAAGAGAACACTGCTTCTCCATGGAAACCTTTCCTGATTGTGATGCTTTTTTTGTTATTTTTTAAAGGTGGGTGGGATAAATACATTTGAAGCACTATGCATGTATTCCAATGCTACAGGGGTATAAACACATAACCACCGGTGCTCATTGGATATTATGAGAGGCAAACAAAATTAGTTTCACTATGTAGCATCATTTTAGAAATTCAACATTTGATTTCCTAAATTTGCTTAATTATGATTTTTTTATTTTTTTATTGGTAGTCTTAATTCTCCCTTGCTGCATTTTTGTTTGTGATACTCTATATTCCCGAGCTATTAAATGGATATGCTAAAAATGGTAATTCACCAAGAACTGATAGTGCTGGCTATTTGCACATGCTTTCTGCAAAGTTTTTCCTCTAGTTCAATAAATTAATTATGCAAATCAGGTAATAATGCAGATGCAGGTGTAGGTACACTTACCTACCCTGATCATTCTAAGCCAGTATTTAATAAAAGTAAATGGAGACAGTGCTATTTATATATAAAAATGACACAAATGCGATTTTTCCAAAAAAGTCAATATTTTTGGTTGTTTCTCAATAAAACTAATTAAGACAAATTTATATTTATTTGAAAGGTTTATAGAATATATCTTTATAAAAATTATGTTTTATTTTTATTTTATAATCTTCAGATTGAACCACAAACCATTCATCAAATCTCCATTAAAAACTGCAAAGCTTAAAGCGTAACGGTAAACACTTTAGAATAATGGTCCGTTATTAATAGATAACTATGCAGGAAGTAATGCAGGACTAATAAGTAGCACTACATTAACACTTCAGCCACTAACTAATATAGAAACAAGCTGAACTAATCGGTAAGTAATATTGAATTCAGGACTAAGATAGTTCCTTATTAGGGAATTAATAATTACTGAATGAGACTGGCGTCACTAAATAACTAATAGGTAACAAGGAAATATTATAAATAATTACTAATTGTGAGAATTGTGAGAAATTATCTTTTTTTTAATCTCAATGTGGTCATAAAATGCATCACTAATTACTTAAGTGTTACCTAGTCATTATGCAGGAACTTCTAGTGATCTGAACTATTATTTTAAAGTGGAAAACATTGTTAGATCACTAGTAGTTCTTAAAAATTGTCATTTGTTACTCTGAATAAAGTAATAAAATGCATCACTAATTACTTAAGTGTTACCTAGTCATTATGCAGGAACTTCTAGTGATCTGAACTATTATTTTAAAGTGGAAAACATTGTTAGATCACTAGTAGTTCTTAAAAATTGTCATTTGTTACTCTGAATAAAGTAATAAAATGCATCACTAATTACTCAAGTACCCAATAACTATTCAGGACTACTGGTGATTTGGACCATTATTATATAGTGAAAAAACAAACAAACATATTTTCCACTTTAAAATAATGGTCCAGATCACTAGTGGCTCCTGCATAATGACTAGGTAACACTTAAGTAATTAGTGATGCATTTTATGACTTTATTCAGAGTAAAGAATATGATAAATTATATCTCAGACACACAATAATGTAATAATTGTCAATAGTTATTAATGAGGCTAATCTCAGTCATTAAATACTGATTACTTAACAAGGAACTATCTCTTAAATTGGATGTAGTTCAGCTAGGTGTAGTAAGTTAGTAGTAGTGGCTGAAGTGTTAATGAAGTGCTACTTAAGCCCCTTTCACACTGCGTTTCCAGCAAATACACGGATAATGCGACCCGGCATTTGTTCCCAGGCCGCTAGATTTGGTCCATTCTCACTGCCAGCGAAATACCGTAATATGTGCGCTTTCACACACAACCCGTAACGGTCCCGGATCGAGTTGACACGTGACATCCTGATGTGATGTATAATGGCGAGTGATCTCAGCTTCAGCCCGGAGAGTAAGGAGCTCCAACCCGAAGCATAGTCAAGTGCCTTCCGCGTCACAATTAAGACGCTAAAGGTGCCCCTGGGCGTCATTTTGCGACGCGCTGGGTGCTCCATTCATTACAATGATAAACCTTTGGCGTCATAAACAGACGCATTTAATTATTTTCGACTTGTGTCCAGATTGCGCACATTTCTGCTTGTTTAATTTTAGTTTCTTTTGTATACGAACACTCTCTGCGTTTAAAACACAGACTAGCTCTTCTGGCACTGCAGGGTTGTATTATTGAATGTTCCGGGAATATTGCGGGTCTGATGTGCAGTGTGAAAGGGGCTTTATTAGTCCTGCATTACTTCCTGCATAGTTATCTATTAATAACGGACCATTATTCTAAAGTGTTACCAGAGTAAGTTTTTAGGTTTATCGCTGAAAATTGTATCGGCCGATGTCTACTCTTTAACAGCATTACGGTAAAAATGGACGATGTGTTTTGCTGACAGATCGCCAGTTTCTTTCAGTTGTATTCTCTCTGTTTAAAGCAGTGTTCATGGTCATCCAGTTTAAAAATGTTGACTACAAACTATAACATTTTTCGTTGTGGTGTTCTCTCCATATTTACAAATATATGTTTTGCATCAACACCTTTACTGCAAGTAACTTACTTAATGCTGAATGTTAACTCTTTGAATGAATTCTTACACCCGGGAACAATACATGTTGACATCATTATGACTAAAAGTTTGCTAAGAGGTTTCTACAAAAGCAAGGTGGTATTTGACTCTGTGCTGCATTCCACTTTTAATCACTCACTTGCAAACTTCCCTAAGCCAGGAAGGAGCCATCTCAAAACTGTTCCCACAAAATTGGGATCATGAAACTGTCCAAAATGTCTTGACATGCTGAAGTATTAAGTTCCTTTTACTGGATTTATGGGGCCAAACCCAACCCCAGAAAAAAAACCCTGCACCTTAATCCCCTCTCCACCAAACATTACACTTGGCACCATGCAGTCAGGCAAGTACCGTTCTCCTGGCAACTGCCAAACCCAGACCTGTCCATCGGATTGCCAGACAGAGAAGCATGACTTGTCACTCCAGAGAACATGTCTCTGCTCTTGAGTCCAGTGACGAGTCCAGTGAGTCCAGTGACGGCGTGCTTTATACCACTGCATCCCAGGCTTTGCTCTGCACTTGGAAGCCCTTTTCATGGAGCTCTCTATGCACTGTTCTTGAGCTAATCTGAAGTCCACACAAAGTTTGAAAGTCTGTAGCTATTGACTTGCCGACTTCTGTGCACTGTGTGCCTCAGCATGTGCTGCCCCCACTTTGTACATTTACAATTTTACATGGCCTACCACTTTGTGGCTGAGTTGCTGTTGTTTCCAATTGCTTCCACTTTGTTATAATACCACTAACAGTTGCCCGTGGAATATTTAGAATTGAAGAAATGGCTTAATTCAGTAAGCTCCTGAGAGAGATCCAATCTTTCACAAATGTTTGGAGAAGCAGTCTGCATGTCTAAGTGCTTGATTTTATACATCTGTGGCCATGGAAGTGATTGGAACTCCTGAATTCAATGATTTGGAGGAGTGTCCCAATACTTTTGGCAATGTAGTGTATATTACATCTTGTAAAAAGCAGCATAATAAGATCCCATTTAAAAAATACATTTGGTAAATTTTCATTTAATGCCGACTTTAAACAGTGCTTTCATTAATTTCCTGTCTAAACTCAGTTCCTTTCTCCAGCAGCACTGTCTGTGACATCCTCCTGTCGTGTCTCGCTGTGAGCTGGAAATGGCAGGTGAAACAGTTGAGCTTGTACTGCAATGCTGTTTCCGTCAGCGCTCTGGCCCTGAGAAAGACGTACGAGCTCAGAGGTGTGTTTGCCTTGCTGGGGCGCATCCAGCTGTCACTGGTTGCCCTACAAACTGCTCTGTCATCGCCCCGGCCCATTGAGGTTAGGTCATTTGCTCAGGCTGATCACTACAGCCGTGAAGGGACCAGCTGCCAAAACACTTACAAAACAGCATTTTTCATGGCACAATTCAGTGATTTGCCTCTGTAAGAAAGAGGTGCACAACATATTTAAGCGTATTAATGATAATTTTGTGAAGCAATTTTACTCTTCCACGTTTATTTAATACAAACATTGTTTTTTTATTACTTATCATAACTATAAGAATATAGTGCACAAGGGATAATAGTACACAATATATGGAAATTTGTCATAATTCACTCAGACTGATGTCAGTCCATAATCGATTTTCACCCTGAATTATTTGAATTGAATTAGCAGATTGTCTTGGCTGATCTTTTCCAAATAAGTAAAGTAAATGGTAAAAGTAAATAACTATAAATAAATAGGTTAAATAAATTATATATATATATATATAATGTTTTCTATGAAAAATGTTTAAAAAATCCTCAAAATAAATTGACTTTATATATATATTTTTAGAACTTTTTATTTATTTATATATACTTAAAGGGTTAGTTCACCCAAAAATGAAATTTATGTCATTAATGACTCACCCTAATGTCATTCCACACCCGTAATACCGTTCATCTTCGAACACAGTTTAAGCTATTTTATATTTAGTCTGAGAGCATATGCAAGTGTATGCACACTATACTGTCCATGTCCAGAAAGGTAATAAAAACATCATCAAATAGTCCATATGTGACATCAGTTGGTTAATTAAAATTACTTGAAGCATCAAAAATACATTTTGGTCCAAAAATCACAAAATACTACAACTTTATTCAGCCTTGTCTTCTCTTCCAGGTTTGTTTTCAATCCTCAAATAAAGATTCAAACAGTTATGAATCAGCGGATTGATTCATGATTCGGATCGCCAATGTCACACGATTTCAGCAGTTTGATTTCCGAATCATAAATCAATACGCCGTTTGAATCTTTATTTGAGGATTGAAAAAAAAACCCGGAAGAGAAGACAAGGCTGAATAAAGTCGTACACTCTAAACCTTAAAAACAACCCAAGTTGGGTTGAAAATGCACCGACCCAACAATTGGGTTGTTTTAACCCAATGGTTGAGTTGTTCTTACCCAGCAATTGGGTTGTCTTAAGCAACATTTAACCCAACCACTGGGTTAAAACAACTCAACCACTGGGTTAAAACAACTCAACCATTGGGTTAAAACAACTCAATTGTTGGGTCGGTGCATTTTCAACCCAACTTGGGTTGTTTTTAACCCAGCACTTTTTAGAGTGTAGTATTTTGTGATTTTTGGACCAAAATGTATTTTTGATGCTTCAAGAGATTCTAATTAACCAACTGGTTTCACATATGGACTATTTGATGATGTTTTTATTACCTTTCTGGACATGGACAGTAAAGTGTGTATACACTCTCAAGACTTAATATAAAATATCTTAAACAAACTGTGTTCCAAAGATGAACGAAGGTCTTACGGGTGTGGAACGACCTAAGGTGAGTCATTAATGACATAAATTTCGTTTTTGGGTGGACTAACCCTTTAAGAAAATGATTTTCACTGTGCAAAAAGCATAATAAAAAAAAATCCACCAGAGAATGCACAACCACAAATTTTTTTACTAGTCATTTTGTCATCCAGAAAAGTTGCATACTAGTCAGCAGGTCAGTGTTAACTTTATGTAAATGACAAAACGCCATGCAGCATCAGCAGTCTTTGCTGTTTCTGTCAAATCCAGTGGTGTGTGAACGGAGAGTGTATGAGTGCAGCTAAAATGATGTGGGTGCTGTTTGCATCAAATATGTACCACTCGCTTATAGTTCCTGTCAGCCTCTGGGTGACGCTTGGTTATTTTCAGGGCAGTTTACATGATTTTCTTCTTTTTTTCCCCTTTTTTTTGGCTTGAATAGGAACGCTCAAAAATACTATCTCAGGAGTGCACATAGCATGGCAGAAGCTTCAGTTTATTCTTAAAGGTACTATGGAACTTTGTTTTTGTTCAAAATGAACAAAAATCAAATGAGTCATTATACAATCAATCATTCATTCAAAATGTGTTTGTGTTCTTACTCTATATGGTAAGCCTATTATAAGAGTTTATATTTTAAACCTAACTATATGTCATTGGTACATTGCATACGCCAACGTCATTCGCCGAACTCGTCATATCCGTAAATAGAGAAAAGTTTATCCGGATACTTTGGCGCATGCATGGTGTGGGAGTAGCATTGGTTAGTTGTCACAATGAGCGAGAAATTTTGATATGGAGCAGCTACATCTGGAACCTATGAGAAATCACCCGTTTAAAAAAAAAAAACAGGAACAGGAGAAGCGTCGAGTCTGCTGGCAAAAAGAGAATGCGACAAGATGAGAATCAACATTGCCTTAGCTTTTGGTGATGGTGAGATCTGGGGGATTTGAAATGTTGTAAAAAGGATGCAAAGATGGCAGTTGCCCCACAAGTGTGGAATGTATTTTACTGAATAGATCAATTGTAGCTTTCTAACAGAGTTAAAGCATTATCTATTGCGAAAGGTCATTTCATTATGGTTGTTTTAGCGCTGTGCTGGAATGTATTTACAATGAATTATCATGTCTATTAATGGATGTAGCTACAGAAATGTCTTCAGCTAGCCAGCCTAAGATTTTTTTAATCTAAACCAGGTATATCTCTTAAGCCTAGTAGTGAGTGTTTTTCCGAGCAGAAGGATATACTCTTTCTATTTTTAGTTATGAGAAAGAGAAAAAACGAATCACACCAAAGCATCAAAGTATGCAAATAAATGTTTTTTACAGTAAGCTCACACAGGAGTTACGTTTTGAGCTCTTCGTCAGACTCAAAACAAAACCCGTGTGTGTCCACTATTAAATTTAAGTTGAACATACTTTTGCCGGTGATGTGCATGTTTTGTTCCTGTTTCTACTTAAATGAGAAAAAAACTATATTCATCCGCACGGTCACACGGAGCCGAAGCACAACCATAACTATGTTCTTCTGCAAAACGCATGCTTCCCAGTTATAATGATTTCTACATCCCAGACTGAAAACATCTTATTAACACAATTATATGGATATGATCCGTGCAACATTTAGTCCATTCTATACAAATCTTCAGAATCCATGTAGCAATAGCGAATTATTATTTGAAATGTGTTGCTAATATAGGTGCAAATATGAGCTCTACCAAGGATTTAATCATTTATAAGATACCTTTGATTAAAAGACACTTGTTGACAAAATATGTAGTTAGACTAATCATGACCAGCATCTGTCTGTATGTCTTGTGCCCTCTCTTTTAGTGCAAGCGTATGGTACGGGAATTCCCTTGATCTGGTGCAGTGGATTAATGAGGCATGCCGGGTAATTAATGTAATGAGCCTCTAGTGTGTCTGGCTTGCCTCAGCACCACAAAAGGTGAATGTTGTAGTGGTCATAATGCGAGTGTACCGGTATGAGTGCGCGCGTGCGCGTGTGTGTGCCAGTGTAAGTGAAATGTGTTCTAAGGGTGGGCCCTTGTCTGCATTTCATGTGATCGATTAGCTGCTGTTTTACTAAAGGGCAACCTGGGTGTGATTTCATGCAGGAAATTGGAATTCACAGCAAACAAACAAATATACCGTGCTGCGCTGCCCATCACTTGCCACACTGTGGTCACATGATCAGCAGCTGTGCTGGGGGACACTGAATGTGATGCATGGCAGCCCTCCTATACTATTAACTGAGCTGTGAATCAGACAACCTTGCTGGATATTTCTATTAAAATTCCATTATGGATGGAGGTGAGCTCTTAATTTAAGAGGACATTCATACATACACTATTGGCTTAAAGGCCCTTGTCTAAGGTCATGTTGAAATTGTCTTGGAAACTTTTCAAATGCATTTGAACATTTTTATGGGTTTACCCTGGTCCCTGACCTAGACTTTAATCTTAAAATATTTAAATTCATCATGAAAATGTGATAATCTAAATACAAACACTGTAAAAAATATATCTTTTAAAAGTTACCTGGTTGTCTTAAAAAAAAAAATTTTTAATTAAAAATTTGAGTTAATACAATGAACATTTTTGAGAATTGACAACCTTTATTCAAATATTATTAAACGATTTTAATTTTTAAAAGAAGCATATTGGGTAAATGTGTGTGTTATATTTGTGATGACGCAGTGAAACATGCCAAATTGTGCTATTTTAATGATTTATCAAATTTTTTATGTGGTTCACATAATATTTTGAGTTTCTATTTATTAATCCAATTTGCTTCATTGTATCAACTCAAACTTTTAATTTCAATAAACTCAAAATTTTAAGGCAGCCAGCTTACTTACTTTTTTTAAGTTAAACCAACAATATTTTTTTACAGTGTAGAGGAAAAAAAGCATGAGAAAAAAGGATATTTAATTTGCAGCTATTTTCAGGGCCGGCCCGTGGCATAGGCGAAATAGGCAAATGCTAGGGGTGCCACTCGTCCATAGGGGCGCCAAAATGAGTGATTTTTCCGGTTTTATTACTGCTATTTTTAATTAATATTAATTCGAAATATTACCAAAAAACCCTTAAACAAATCCCCAGACTCTTCCCAGACCGCTGCATCAATCTCCCCCTTCCCAGCGAGTGCTTTAGTGTGTCCGATATTGAACGCGCGATCAGTTTAACGTTGGGAATTTGTTGTCGAGTCGCCTCTCGCGCATTTAACAGAAAGGAATGCTTTCGTTTTTAATCAGCTTGTTCGCTCGCGCAGTGAAAGATGCCTAATTATTCGCCTAATTATGTTCGCTCGCTCAGTGAAAGATGCCTAATTATTTATGACGGATGGCCAATGAGGTATCCATGAGTCCATCTGTATCAGAGGACTTCGGTCAAAAAGACCGAAGTCCTCTGATACAGGAAAGATAAGGAATAAGGGGATAAAGACAGAGGTAAAGTGGTCTAAATGCATTATCTAAATATGAATGTTTGCTAATTAATTCCAGTTATTTTTATCTTAAACTTTATGTAAGCAACTGTTCTGGGTGATTAGAATCTGTAAAAAATCATGTCAATTGTTTATAAACATATATATATATATATATATATTAATAGCCTAATGTTTTTACTCAGTTGTGCAATTGTAAGGGGATATTATGGCGTTTTTAAAATTTATTTTCTGAAATTAGTAATGATATTTATATACAGGTTTATCTAAAATAGCTAAAAAATAAAATAAAATGCACACTAAATATACAAATTTATATATATATATATATATATATGTGTGTGTGTGTGTGTGTGTGTGTGTGTGTGTGTGTGTGTGTGTGTGTGTGTGTGTGTGTGTGTGTCCTTGTTTATATTACATTGTGGGGACCCAAAAGGATAGTAAAACCCTACATTGTGGGAACCATCCAGCTGTCCCCACTTTTCAAAAGGCTTATAAATCATACAGGATGAATTCTTTTTTAGAAAGTAAAAATGCAGAATGTTTCTTGTGATGGGTGGGTTTAGGGGTAGGGGCAGTGTAAGGGGATAGAAAATACGGTTTGTACAGTATGAAACCATTACGCCTATGGAGAGTCCCCACAAAGATAGTGAACCAGACGCGTGTGTGTGTGTGTGTGTGTGTGTGTGTGTGTGTGTGTGTGTGTGTGTGTGCATTTTTTAATTTGTTTTTATTATTATAAAAACACAACCAACATATAAAAACCTTGATACAAGGGGCAAGTAAAATCTTGCCTAGGGCAGCAAATTGGTCAGGGCCGGCCCTGGCTATTTTTACAAATACTTTTTTTCAACAAATGACAGTCCAACACCAATGGTGGTGTAATGTTTTTCTAATACAACAATTTAAAAAGGAAGTGTACTTATTTAGTCAGTAAAGAGCTTGAGATGAAAATATCATAAACTGATAGGAGGAGCACCGTGGCATTCGACTACAGCACCATTTACATCATTTCAGTTTTACTCCAGTCATTGAGATTCTATAGAGAAACAAAACCTGATTTTACATTTTCATCCGATTCCCTTGCCCCATCAGACCCAATTAACTTACTTTGGCTACAGTGGTTGGGTGAAATAGCTTTTTTCCTGGTACACCACAACTTGATTCAAACAAAACACTCCTTCAACCTCACTTATCACCTCAATGCTGATCTGTCAACCCCAAAGGTCTGGAAAACAAAGCAAAACAAAACAACATCCTCTCAGCTCTCAAACTCTATTAGAATCATCTGGCACTGCTGGCTGAGGTCTATCTATATTTCAGCGATAACATTGTTTTTTACTCTTTTTACTCTCATCTGTAATTATTGACGGATGCTGGTAAAATAGGACACTGTACCGATTTGTAGACTTCACAGACATATGCAAATAAAGTCCACATCAAGTGTGCCATTTGGGACAGGGCCCAGACACCTGTCCTAGTTTTTCATCTGAATCAGGGCGGCTTGCTCTCCTCATCATATCTCTGAGGAACATAAACAGTCGAGCAATGCAGTGAAGAAAATCTGACTTTTTTAAAAACATTTATACATTATTTTTTAAATATTATAGGTTTATTATACCAATATAAAGTTCTTAAAGAGATTCAGAACCACTGGTGTGGTCCCTTACAAAAAACATATACTACATACACATTTGACCACGTATACATGTGAAATTGAAAGTCCGAAAACATGTTAAAGTCACACGTGAAATATATGGAAGACGTGAAATTTTCTTTCAAATGTTCTTTTTCTTTAAGACGTCTTAGCAACATAAAACACGGTTGTCATGCCCACATTGATGGGTGGTGAAGAAAGCATATTTATTATTCAATCATTCTGTCACCTACCATCAACAATGAAAGAAGCAAACCCAGCCCATATACACAAATGGCCCACCATTCATCATTCAAAAGCCTTTATCAGAGGGGAGCAGCTGGGAGACACCACAGTTATTGAGCAAAGAAATGTAGTAGGTCACATACATTTAAATTCTGGATTTATACCACAAAAGACAGATGTCAATCCACGCCGTACTTTTCACAAATAAATATATATTTTGCCTGTTACTTACCAATTTTCTTTGGTAAAATAAAATTACAAACAAAACAAAAAAATTACAAAGGTAATTGCAACTTTTTATCTAAAAAAATGTATCGCAGTTGAAAGTTTACGTTTCGCAACTCTGACTTTTTTCTCAGAAATGCTTGATATAAACTCACAATGTTACAAAGTCAAATTTGCCAGAGATTTTTTTCACAGAACTGTGAGATTATATCTCTGAATTTTAACTATAACACACAATTGGGAGTTTATATCACGCAGTTCTGAGAAAGAAAATTCAGAATTGTGGGGAAAAAATACATAAACTCTGAATTCTGAGCGTTTCTAGCATTTGGGAGTTTATATTTTACAATTCTGACATCTTTTCTCAGAATTGTGATATAAACTCGCAATTGGGTGTTGTAAAGTCATAATTGCAAGATCCTTTTTTTTTTCAGGAAAAGCTGCACTATGAAACTTTTCCGGCAGCTAGAGGGCGCCTATTCAAAACAAGGGCGTAGCTTGATGGCGCCAAGTTTGAACTCAGAATTGGGACATGTGGACATGTGATAGGACTGGCAGAAATTATTTTCATGGATGCGGTTATTAATGTTACTGTAGTATGAAGCAGAGCAGGACAGAGTGTTGAGGAGCTGAGCAAGGCCACTGGAGTGATTGTTATGCAATACACGGTTCGCGAGCAACAGGACTTTTATTATGACGGGACACCGGCACCGGTGCCATTTTTGCTTTTCTGGTCATGAGTATGATGTTACGCAGCTCTGTTTATCATATTAGATACATTTAAGTGTGTTGAAGATGATGTTATGATGTTACTCTGTGCATTTCGCTCGGCGTCTGCTGTGACATTTGTTCATACTGCTAAGAGTAAAGTGTTTCTTCCACATAAAAGTGGAAACCGAGGGTAACGCAGATATGACGCAGTTGACAGGCGACTTCCTCAGACGTCCCGGCTGGTTAAAATAGCAATTTTCTCACAATTAACAAATAGTTGGAAACATTTGGGTTATTGTAATAACTCACCTGAACAAAATATAACACTGGCCCAGTGGGTTTTTGATATTTTACTGCAAAAAATCATACATAGTGCACCTTTAAGGAAACAAGGGCCCATACAAGCAACATGCATAAGGTACATATAAAGCATTGGACAATAATTTAAAATGTCGCTGGGCTAACATGGGCTTTATGATTGTCTTGCTTTGTATTTCTTGCTTTTGCTTTTTCCGTCTTTGGGTTTAGGTTCTTTCTAATTTGTGATACTTGCTGTTTTTCTCTCTCGGTAGCCTACGATAAAGGGGAGTTTTTTTTTTTTTTGCTTTTTGTTTTTGTTTTTCTCCATTATGTTGGTATCCCCAATCCTGTAGACCCGATTGCCTCATTGGGTTAGTTGATTGTATTAGGCCTTATTAGGCTAATTGAATGTTGTTTGGTTATGGGTGGGGTTTAACATATAAGTTGTTATCATTCTCATTCATTGTGTTGCTTTGCCCTGATGAAGACCATGTGGGTCGAAACATGTTGGCTGTTGTATTTTAAAACAAATTAAGCCATACCCAATAAAGGCTATTTAATTATTTCCTTATCCTTTACATCATACTGAGTGCCTTGGACCTGCCTTTATTGTCATTGGACTTTTCCCTTTCCAAAGAGCACCGATTACAGACTATTTAACTCCACCAGAGCGCCGAGTTGAACCTGTTGCAGTAACTGGGCTAATATTGAGTAGGTCTCCTTGGGTTTATTGGTGGTTAGCAAATCAGTCTATAGGTGCATTACTGCCCCCTACTGGACTGGAGTGTGGATAAGAACCTTGGGTAAGTCAGTTTGCTGCTTCATCAGATATGAAAATGTATGCACGTGATTTCCAATTACTGAATATGACTCATATGAACTGGCCTTATTTAACGTGCAAGGCAAAAGGATTCATAAAACAGACTTAAATTAATTCTTGAGTTAGCCATTTGTATCAGACTCTCTCAGTCAAGGATTCATCACTCATAACTGACTCCTTTACTGAATCATCTTCAGAACTAGATATCGTTGAACTTAGAGTAACATTCAAGTTGTAATATAAGTGCAGTTGTAAGGTCAACTTTGTGTGTAAAACATAATCGCAATATATTTACCTTTTTCTTTTTCAAACAAGCAGAAATATTCTTACACAACAGAATGACATTTCTATAGCACAAATGTAGATAGGACCACTACAATTACATCACATAAATTAAACCACTTCTGAACAACCATATTAAATGATTCTACATGATTTTTGGTTGAAGAAAACCATTATTTGGCTTCTTTATGTTCTATGTTAGGACTTTGGAGTGAAACGTTTTTTTAAATAAGTCTGATGTGGGTTTAATGAACAACTGTCAGTGTAAACATAACCGTATGTTACTGTCCCTTATCAGTGACGGTTCTACAACACTCTGATTGTCAATAATGGTAATTCTCTCCAGCCTACCAATGTGAAATAGGGGAGATTAAAATAGCATGGGCAGCACTGGTTAGTTAATCAGCTTTCATGCAATGAATCATAATCTTGTTTTTATGTTTTGTTTTTTTTGACTGGGAAAACATCTGTGTAATTTCAAAAGAACAGCGTGAAGGTCCTTGCACTCACTGTGCAAGTTGCCGCGGTGACATTGTTTCACAGCTTGCAACCGATCCAGACTTCATCTAAATCATCTTAATTCTGCCAACAGAACAAGACAGTATCTACACATTGCACAGGCTTGTGTTTATGAGATCACATCTACACAAGCACACATAGGCTACAGTATACTATATATATCCTAGTAGAGTAGTGCAGAAAGAAGTCAGACTCATGAGCTGTTAAATAAACGGGACACTAAACTCTCTCCCCCAAGGGAAGTGCAGAGGTCCAGGCCCTAACTGTTACCAAAATCTTGTTAATGTCGCCTGCCGAGAGTCCGGTCTCGACAAATGAGACTATAAACGCAGTAAATTCTCTGGCATGTTGTCCATATCCGTTAGAGGTTATTTATTGTGTGCTCCCAGGTGAGCGTTTGCAGCCTTTTGTGCTGGTGTATAATTCTCATCACATGACTCTGCAGCAGTCATATATCCTGAGGGGTAGAGTGTGTATGACACGTAGATACACACACACACACACACACACACACAAACACACTAGACGAGCCTTTACCCTCACTATACTTCCTCAGTAATTTTTATGCTCTGGTCATGATGCTCTGTTGGCTTTACTGAACATTCAATGTGAAAACTTATGGGTTGATTTAAGTATGCACAATTCTTTTTAAATAAAAAGTAAATATACTTATTTGGCTGTAGTGATGTGGATTAGGAATAGCATGTCTTGGCTGCACTTATTTAACACTTAACATTCAGCTAATGTGATCTTCTTAATTACTGACCCTGACCAGAAAATCAAGTATTTGCAAGTGATTTCAGATATGAGATTAAATACGTATACAAATAGAATTAGCTCTAAATTATTTAGCAAAATCATCTTAAATATTATACATTAACATGCATGCATTTGGTGGATCACTGGTTGTTCCGCTATGTATGGCGCAAGCGGCACTAAATCCATGGGATTACTGAGGAGTGCATGAACTGATCAAATGTAGGCATTGAAAGAAATAAACAGTAGTATGACAAACCAGACACATCAAGATGTTGGGTCTGGGAACACACCATTGGCAGGGCTCTATCCGAGGAGCGGGATAAACGATTGTCTTTCAGAGTCCCTCTGCACGCAATAGGATATCACTACAACCAACCAGAGTGCTATCAGGGGTGAGACAACAATCACAAGTCTCATGAGTTTTCTGTTCATGAGCTAGATGATATATTAAACTTTTGCTGCATCCGGTCAGCAAACCTCTGAACACATCTCCCTTTTTTAAGAATGACCCGTTGCTCTGGTCTTTGTCAACAGCTGTTTGCACCATCTGATGGTGAGGTCGACTAAAAGCAAATGGAAGTTATGCTTGGTAATCCACTGCTATTCCTGCAGTTCCTGGATGTGAACTGTTGAATTTTCTGTCGAATTTGAACCACTGAATTTGTGGAAGCTAATTTGTAAAGCGAAATAAAATGGCCTGGAAATTGCCTGTCGAATATTATAGGTTGATTTTTAAGCAGAATTAATATTGTGAAATCTAAGCAGTTAATATGGATTATTGAATTTGAAATAATGAAAATGTGATTGAAATGTTTTGAATTTAAATCACATCTTAAAGGGGTGATGAATTGAGAAATCAACTTCCTCTTGAGCTTTTGATATATAAAAGGTCATGGTAATATAAGAATATCCTGTATGTTTCAGAGCTGAAAACGTCCTTGTTAGTCAAAGAAAAGCTTTTATATTCATCAGGCCCAGAAAACGATCGTGTGCGCATCGAAACACCTCTACAGCATGTCTAATCCAGTAGCCCCGCCCACCCAGTCATGGAGCTGATCGGCTCGAGCTAGCCAACAACAATAAACATGCCGAGGAAGATTAAGATATTGCACTATTCCTGGTTGTGGAAGAACACAGTCGCTGCATAAGCGTCCTTCGGATCCTCATATTAGGAATGTGTGGTTGAACTTTATTTTTAATGACGTTCCAGCTCACGTGGGGAAGACATGCTCACTTCATTTCACTGTGGAATTGTTTGCAAACCAATCTTAGGTCGATGCTGAATTTGGATACGACAGGAATGGTGCAACACACTTATGTGAGTAAAATGTGTTTTTATATGTAATAGTATAGCTTTGTTATAGATCGTTTTGCTTATATATATTTATGCGTTTTGCTTATATATATTTATATATGCTATATTTGACATTATTTTACTTCCATAGTGCAATTAAAGTTGAATACTCTTACCCTTATAGTACACTTAAACGTATACTTTTATAAAAGTGGGCCAGTTTAGTCCCAAGCAGTATTGAAATAGTACACTTCACTACTAGTACACATTGATATTAGTATACTTACTATAAGTATATATAAAAATATACATGAACATTGCTTAAAAATAAACTTATAGGCTATACTTCTTTTTCATCAGGAAAATGTAATTCATTTGAGAGACAATCTGAAGCACACTTAGCATCTAATCACACTCTCGACAGAAAGAGTAATTTTTTGTAAATTGCTTTATTTAGATGATTTGTTCCATTAATAAAATGAACCATGAATAAAATCACTTTTTGTTAGACTAAAAAGCCAGGCAAAAAAAAAACTTTGAAGAAATTTACATAGCGGAATATTCTACAAGTTCTAAATTTACATGAAAGTATACATATATTGAGTTGATTCACAGCATTTTGCATTCTATTTGTAATAGTAAACTATTTTTAAAAAAAATCACTTCATTCGTGTTTTGCAAATCTGCATTCATGCTAGATTATCTAGAGTCAAAGTTGGGCTTGCTGTCATTTCTCTCCTGCAGGAGATAATACAAAAAGAAACCACAGTGCAGAACATTTAGCACAGCTGTGGTTAATGCTTGCCTATCAGACACAGGCAGTATAAACACGTTTACATATTCTAATAAATTAGACCTTAAATATGTGAATGGCCTGCACAGATAAGTGAGGCAGTCATTGTGCTGTGATTGACAGTGCAGAAGCCACATACAATGAGAAGTTTGTTAGACACATTCATTCATTCACACATTGATTTCTGACATACCATGGACAAATTAAGTTTTCATTTCCACTCATTAATGGCATATTGGCACCGTTAGACATTACCTAGTGCACTAGCTAAGATACATTCTGTTTGAGTTAATTCTATTATATTTGTTCTTAATGTATTTAATGCCCAACATACAGTACCTGTCAAATTGCTATAAGAACTCCTGTTCCAACAAGATTGTTGAAATGTTTTTGTGAAATATGAGGACACAAATGTGTATAATGACATGGGTATAACATGGGTATTACAAGGAGAGGGTGAAATATGAGGACATTGGCCATATCCCCATTTTTCCAAATGCTTATACATCATACAGGAGGAGGTTTTTAAAGAGAAAAAAAAATGCAGAATGTTTCCTGTGATGGGTAGGTTTAGGGGCAAGAGCAGTGTGGGGTATAGAAAATATGGTTTATACAATCTAAAAACTATTGCGCCTATGGAATGTCAAGTTGTTCATGGGCAGACAACGTACAACATATATGACTTATTTGACTTATCTGAAATGAATGTCGTATAATGCATGTCATGTCATTGAAGTAAAGAGGAGCATGATTTTGAGGAACCGGTATTTAAAGATGTAGTTTACTCAAAAATAAAGATTTATTGTTTTTGCCCATACAATGATTGTCAATGTGATCCAAAACAGTGGACTCAAGTGGCTTTCACTGAAGAAAAATACATTTTTTTTGTGTTCCACTTCCACAGAAGTATGCAAGTCATACAGGTTTGGAGTGGCATAAGGGGAAGTGAATAATGTCATTTTTGGGAACTATCCTGAGGGAACCAAACCATAGGTGACACAATTTACCTTAAAAAGTAGCTACAGAAAAGTTGGATTATTAATATTAGCAAATACATATGACTATAGCCAATACTCACCCCATCTACTCCAAACAGAAAGAAGAGCTGATTAAATTTCTTCTGTATTGTGGAGTTTCCATCAATCTGCAATCAATTATAAATGAATTATGCAGTCTTCAAATTGCTCTAATTCAAGCACATTCTCAGTCGATTCAATCTGCTCACCACAGCTAATTTGAGATAAACCACGCAGTTTAAGTAAGCACTTTGTTGGGATATTGTGAACGTACTCATAAAAGCTGACGAGATTTCTATCAGTTCAGTAAATCCTGGGAGATGAATAATGATAGATCAGAGAGCAGCAGAAGAACCGGAGGCTGCTAAATAAAACTCCCCTGAAACTCGCTCGTGTGTGGGCCTGTCAGACCTGATTATAATTATACACATTATGTACTCTGTACTGTGACATCATGAAACATGACTGATGCTTAGGGTTCTTGTGAAGTGTTGCATGTGTTGCCGTTTTGTCGCGTTCTCTCTGTCTCTCTCTATCTCTGTCTGTCGCCCGCACTGTTTTAGCCGTCTTTGCCTTTGTCTTCTCCAGACACTCATTATGCGAGGTTTGAGCATTTTTTAATCAGCGCTTGAAGCTGCCGTGGTTTAAATGCAAAAGGCGGTTCTCTCCATCCTGCTTTCTTGCTCCAGTGATTGACTTGTGGGTTGCAGTCAGTGATAGCAGCTCTGTAACTTTTAAAAGTGAAAGTGTTTGAAAGTTTGAAATGGGAGACATCCAGAAATGCTCTGGTTGAGTTCAGGTACTTTGTTAATTATAAATTGATTATTTACACAGTAGAGAGGAAATTCAAGAATGCCTGACAGGAAATGGAAATAAAATAGATAACTTGCTCAATTGAGAGTTAGGCTTATATGACAGCGTCAGCCTTTAACTATTTTGTCTATAATTTTACCAAACAGAATAGAACATTTTAGAGTCAGACAAAGAAACTATTACCACAAAAACATCGCCTAAATGACATCCTCACAGCACAAACATTAAGTATTAATAATGGATTTTATTCATTTCTGTGATGTTTTTGTGGTTAAAAAATATTCAGGATTATGCTTTTGTTGTCTTGATGGAAAGATTGCATTTTCGAGTTGAGCACACTTGTCGTAAACCACTTTTAATGACATTAAATTTGTTGAAAGGTATGAAATGACTATTTTTTTTAAAAATTTACAATAAAACTGCTAAGTTGCATGTAAGATAGTACTGTACAATTATGATAGAACATATTCTTTATTCAACATTTTGTAGACTCAGTAGAGTAGAGTAGACAGTAGAAAGACTTCCATGACCAAGGTGATTTGAATGCACCAAATATTTCAATCCAAAACTGCCTTTGGGCAAAATTGTGACCCTATTATATTAAACTATTATATTGTGATCGAATAAATCTACTGTAAATTGTGAGTTTGCTATTTTATTTAAACTTTAAGCAAAATCACCTGAGCAAGAGTAAATATTACAGTGAAATTAGAAGGCTGGATCTAATGGTTGTAAATTCTTTTGAGAATCCGTAGTTCTTGGAGGCTCAAATAAAATATTAGACCAATGCATTATGCACACAAGATTGCGTCTGCTGGTGGTCAGGATTGTACTGGAGGACCCCTAAGCACAGGAAAGCACAGAAATGGATCATGTTAATGTAAGTCATTGCCACTGAACAGGTCCCTTGGGGTTTTTCTTGGCATTCTGGGATACAGTATGACTGTATATATAGCAGATGGCTTTGGCTCCAACTTGCATTCAATTTATTCAGTCCTACTTTAATTGATGTACACTCACCTAAAGGATTATTAGGAACACCATACTAATACTGTGTTTGACCCTTTCACCTTCAGAACTGCCTTAATTATACGTGGCATTGATTCAACAAGATGCTGAAAGCATTCTTTAGAAATGTTGGCCCATATTGATAGGATACCATCTTGCAGTTGATGGAGATTTGTGGGATGCACATCCAGGGCAAAAAGCTCCCGTTCCACAGCATCCCAAAGATGCTCTATTGGGTTGAGATCTGGTGACCTTAAATAACCTTTCTTTCCCATTCTGATATTCAGTTTGGAGTTCAGGAGATTGTCTTGATCAGGACCACACCCCTAAATGCATTGAAGCAACTGCCATGTGATTGGTTGATTAGATAATTGCATTAATGAGAAATTGAACAGTTGTCCCTAACAATCCTTTAGGTCAGTGTATATTAGCGATGTTACCATTTTCGCATGGATTATTTATCAATGTGTTGAAATAATGAGAAATATGTAAATTTAAATATAATGTGGGTTAATTGCAGGTCCTCGTGGGATTCTTTAGGTATGAAATAAAGTTAGACTGTTCCTATCAAAGGCTTGGGATGGAATTATATCTTAACTTTACAGAATATGTACCGTAGTACACTGTATACAGATTATTAAATGGTACTAGTATTTAAAAAAAAAAATAGAAAAAGGATTTGCAACAATAAACATTTCAAACAACAGCTACATTGTCATCACATGATCTCATCACAATAGTTATAATCTTTTTAAAGATATACACATTACAATACACATTTTATTTTTCATTCAATTCTATGTGTACACTACCATTGAAAAAGTATGGAGTCGGTACAAAGTTTCTTATGCTCACCAATACTGCATTTATTTGAACACACACGCACGCACGCACGCACGCACACACACACACACACAGGTTTGTTTCACTATATTAGTGAGGACATTACATAGACTTCCATTGATTTTATATCAGGTCAATGATACTTTCTATCCCCTAACCCAACCCCTATCCCTAAACCTACCCATCACAGAAACATGTGCAGAACAACAGATTTAAATAAAAACATGTTTTGGCTGATTTACAAGCCTTTATAACTAGTGAGGACCAGTCCAATGTCCTCACTAGTGGGACATTTTCATGTTTTACTATATAAGTGAGGACATTTGTGTCCTCACAAGTATTGCCAAACAAGGAACACACACACACACACACACACGTCTGGTTCACTTTCTTTGTGGGGACATCCATAGACGTAATGGTTTTTATACTGTACAAACCGTATTTTATATCCCCTTACACTGCCCCTGACCCTAAACCTACCCATCACAGGAAACATTCTGCATTTTTACTTTCTCAAAAAAACTCTTCCTGTATGATTTATAAGCCTTTTGAAAAATGGGGACCCCACAATGTAGGTAATCTCAGGTTTTATCTGTATGTTGACATTTGGTCCCCACAATGTAAAATAAACAAGGGCACTCACACACATACACAAAATTGTGATTGTGTGAGTTGTGTGAATAAAATTATACTTTAAAATAACTAAAATAGTTTTTTTTATTTTAGTATCTTTTAAAATGTTTTATTCCTGTGATGGCAAAGCAGTATTTTTAGCATCATTACTCCAGTCTGCAGTGTAACATGATCAATGTAATGCATATAATAAAAGTAATAATTTCTGTCTTTATACAAAGCAAAAATGACTGTAATGAATTTGTAATGTCTCTCAGCCATCTCTCTTTCTACAGTCTTTATTCAAATCTCCCTGTTTCTGATTCTCCTCCCCCATCCTGAGCAGGGATGGATTGGCAATCTGTGCGTTGTGGAAAAGTCCAGAACGGCCGTCCGACCGAGGGCTGTTGCCCGGCCGTCGGCAAAAAAAAAACAAAATTCTAATAAATAACACAATATGAACCTTGGGCCGTCGCAAGGCCCTTTTTAGGGGGGCTTCTGCTTCAACTTATGCCTTAGCCCCCCTAAAAAATATGTGATTAACCTTTAAAACATATGAAAGTGGCTGGAGGCTTTGGCTTCGTCCTGTCTTTTAGTCTGTCTGTGTGTTGAGTTCTTCAATCCGCAGCGGCGCCGAACAGAGCTCACGTCAGAAGCAGAGGTGTGTGGGTGTGCGTAAATCTGAGCCTCATTGCCCTGTCACCGCTCCTCAATATCAAAATATTTGAGAAAACCAATCAAATCAGAGTAGGCGGGCTTTATGTTCACACAGAAACTGCAGAGGCTGAGAGCAAATTTTAGGAGTCAAGTGAGAGAAATGTAAGTGACTAAACAAAACATTCATGTTTGGCTGCTGCTGCATTAAGTCAGAAAACAAAAAGTTAAACAAAAGACAAAAATATTCAGGCAAATGAATAAACTTTTGTCTAATTTCATCATTTCGAGTTGATAATATATGTGATTCATTTAGTTGTAGGCCTAATTAACAATCAAGTCATTTTCATCATATTAGGCATATTGATAATGAATGTTTAAATATTGTAAATTAATTTAATTTAATTTGTAACCTTCAGTAAATAAAAAAAAAAAAGAAAAGAAAACTAATGTAGGCTATTATTGGGCATAAGATTATGAATGTGTTTATATAGCCTAGTGAATTAATTTAATAAACTTAAACTTTAATAAACAGTAAATTAACGTGTCTAAGAACATTATTCATAAGATATATAAATATCAATATGTAAACCATATGTTTTCTTCACTGACGAAAATGGAAAAACTATATCAGTCTAAGCTTAGCGTTATGAGAGGAAGAGACAGGGCAAGATAAAACAGAGAAAAAGAGAGATGTGGAGATAAGAGAAACAAATAATCTTCTGCCCAGTGTTGTGGTTTTCAAGCTGTTATCTAATTTTTTTCAGAACATCTTAAAATGCACATATGTAGATCATAGAAATACAATTTTTTTGGGGAGCATGCTCCCCAAACCCCCCTAAAATTTGGGATTATAGATTCTAAACCAGTCAACATTATTGGGTAAGATTAATGCATGTAGGCTACAATATGGCCATGCAATAAGGTATTAATATTAGCTTTATACGTAATTAATAACAGCCAATATCCTATGGGTATGAATGTTAGTAAGCTACTAGTTAATAAGGCAATTTATTAACTATAAACATTTTTTTTTCCCTAGGCTACCTTCACTGGGGGCTGAGCCCCCCTAAAATGAAAATCCTATGTAATCCTTATATAATTTACACTTTTGCAGTAGTGTAACTGCAAACGGCTTACATATTCTACACATACATTTGCATACTGTACAAAGTGTACATACTATACATAAAAAGTGTATGCTGTTCCCTGCTTTCTGCACTAAATCTCATACCTCCTTAATTCAATCATAATTTATTCACTCAAATGGCTCCTCCCCTTTATGCTAGCCACGCCCAGTACCTGAGTGCTGCGTATGCTATTAACCCACTTTCGTCCATGCTCTTTAAAACTGACCTTTATAGCCCCGCTAATGCTAGATGAGCTCTATTGATTTCCGTATTGCCGTCCTGCCACACAGAATGCATGCTGTTCGCCTGCCTACTTACATTCCATTTAATATGGATGCAGAGGAGATGCCAACGGGTATTAAATGAGCCTCATTTACTGGAGTCTGATAGCTCTGTCCAACCCCTGAGCACAAACATGTCATGTAATTGCACTAAAGAAACGACTTGTATGTTATAGTGAAATAAATATTTGTATTTGTGACTTCTCGTTATAAGTGTGCCTGTTCTAAATGAGCTCTTGGAATGCCTCTGATTTATACAGTACTTTGCAAGAGGATTCAGACCCTGAACCAAACTCATTTTACTGAAATATACATCTCACATCGAAGTTTTGCTGAAATGAGTTAAAATTAAATTAGTGATATTTATCAGTGATGCATGATGGCGGTAGCATCATGCTAAAGAGATGCTTTTCATCAGCATCTTGTTAAAGGAGAATGAAGATAGCGCAAAATAGAAGCAAATGTTAAAAATAAGAAAATGTTTCAGATTAACATAGGGCTCAAGAAACTATTATATTATGTTATGAGAACACACACACACACACACACACACACACACACACACACACACACACACACACACACACACACACGTTGGTCTATGTGGTTTACAGGGACTCTCCATAGGCGTAATGGTTTTTATACTGTACAAACCGTATTTTCTATCCCCCTACACTGCCCCTGCCCCTAAACCTACCCATCAAAGGAAACATTCTGCATTTTTACTTTCTCAAAAAAACATAATTTAGTATGTTTTTAAGGCCATTTGAATTATGAGGACATTTGATATGTCCTCATAAACCACATTTATAGTGTAATACCAGTGTAATACCCATGTAGTTATACAAATTTGTGCCCTCATAAACCACATAAACAGGCTCACACACACACACACACACACACACACACACACACACACACACACACACACACACACACACACACACACACACCAGGAGTTACTTTCACATGAGTGCCCTCGCCAAGACAGCTAGTTTCAATCAGACAGAACAGGTTTACAGAACAGAATAACAATAAAACCTAAACAACACATCACTGAGTCATGATAGTCTATACGTCTACATTCGAATAGGCCAGAATGGACTCACTAAAAAAATTTACCGTACGCTGCAAAATAGAGCAACTGAATATTCATGTGATGTTTCATCTTGCAACAGAGGAATATATGCAAAGTTAGCCCTTCATTAATGGAGGCAAGGACCAGTATTCTCATGAAAGTTTGCTCAGAGCTCTGGAGATACAATACCTTATTCATCCAGATGAATGAGTTATTATCTCCCAAGAAGATGAAAAGAGGTGGTGTTGATTTCTTTTCCTTACATAAACATTAGTCTGATTGTGAGACGCTCTCAACGTGCTGGATTTGGGATGCATAACTAATTTTATAGTTTTTTGATGTGGAAATTGACCAATAAAGTCTTCTTTTAACCCATGTTTTTATATATTTATATAGATTTTAATAAATTACATGAATCTTCTTCCTTAGGGTGATACATGTCCTGCAGTACGACATTAAAATTGGTTTTAAGACACATTTAAAATCTACAATGATCCAGCCTTTTTTCTTGTCCACAGTCTTACTGGCTCTTTTATTGAAAACAACACGATTTCTTGGTAATGGAGCAATTCACTTCAGATGGTAGTTTTTAATTAGCAATTTAACTCATAGAAAGATTGTGTCCTTCTGAGGAATTGTAATATGAGATTACCCTTAGACACAATGATGAAAACCACAGTAATGACTGACAAACTCCTTGGTGGTTTACATTTGCTTATAAATAAGTAATTATGGCTTCCAGGCCCACCATCCCATGAGTAACTGCATGCAATTGTAGGCACTTGTTCTGCCTCAAATGTAAAAAAAGAAAAAAAAGTCCCAATTTAAAGAGAAAAATTCTGTCATCATTTACTCAGCCTCATTTCATTTCAAAGACTTTCTTCGCCAAAAAAAAGAGATGTAGTTGGTCAAACTTTTCATACAATTTAAGCATAAAAAAGAAAGTCATACAAAAATACCATGAAGGTATTACAAACATAATCCATAAAACGTGTGTGCTTTATTTCCAGTCTTCTGAAGTCATACAATAGCTTTGCGTAAGAAATAGTCTAATTTAAGTCATCATTCACTGAAAATCTTCTCCTCCAGTGGGCTTTCAGCCATTGCTGCCAGATCACTGAGTCAGAGAGTTGAACTCGAGAACTACAATCACTCAGACCAGTTTAATGAACCGGATCAAATGATTCATTGAAAATATTTGACTCAAAAATACAATTCATTCATGAAACAGACTATTTCTCTTGTGAATGTGTCTAGGACAGCTATAGTCTGATCTGGTCCTTACTTCAGAGCTAATGAATATAGTGTGTTTAGTATAGCAGTTTTATAATAGTTTTGGTTTTTCACAAAGGGTAAATAAAGTAATAAATAAACATACATAAAAATATGTATAAAAAAGTATGTTTTGTATGCTAAATAATATATTATTCAGGACTAGTTCCACTGCTTTTTCTAAACCCAGCGAAAGCATAATAATTTGTAAGGAATCTAATGAAGCAGTCTGAAGTGTCCTGGAGCACTGTGTACTAGTTAGCCTCTTTAATTACTTTATTTTGAGTTCATTTTGAAAGTGGGTTAAGACTACTTATCTATGGCCTATTTCACAGTACACATACACAAAACATACATGTCTTAACCTAAAAAAAATTCACACCATCATTAGCAAAGCAGTGTGGCAAGAATCAGAAATGCAACTGCAAGTACTGTAAAAATTTGGATAAACGGATTTGTATTATTATTATTATTATTATTATTATTATTATTATTATTATTATTATTATTATTATTATTATTATTATTACTATAAAATAATGGCTATATACACTATATTGCCAAAAGTTTTGGGACTCCTGCCTTACATGCACACAAATGTAATGACATCCAATTCTTAATCCGTAGGGTTTAATATGGAGTTGGCCCACCCTTTGCAGCTACAGTATAACGGCTTCAACTCTTCTGGGAAGACTTTCCAAGGTGAACATGACATCATGACTTTGCGTAAACATACACGGCAATTTCTAAAGCCAAGTGGCATTTTGAGCTATCCGCGTGTATGTCTACGCTGTGTGATTACCAAGCGGCAACCTCCCGCGATCTCTCTTGAAGCCAATACTGAAGGAATGTAAACTGTAATTCCTTAACTGGCCACTAGAGGCAGGCTCCAGAAGGGAGCAGAATCTAATTGAGCCCCATGTTAAAATTCTAAACTTTACAGCAAAAACAAATTGTGGTTTTGGCTTATAAGGCCAATTTTGATCTTCATGACAACTGTGAGGGGGGTGAATTTTTTTTTATAACTAATTCGTTTACGTTATATAAAGCCTTAAGGTTCTGCATAATTAAGGGCGTGGTTACAAGTGGATAGCCATTTATCTGCCGTCCATAGTTATTGCGTCACCTAAGCTCCGCGCACATCCCGCCTTTTTGCCCATTTTCTGTTATCCAGGAGTGACACGCGATGACTTGCTCACAAGATGGCAACGCCCAGCTCGACCCTACTTTAAGCTTCAGAACGGCTTTTCGGAATCCTATGGGTGACGTCACGGACACTATGTCCATATTTTTTTTACAGTCTATGGCGATTACGCGTGAATGTCTATGCCGAAACTATGTGTGTTTGTTTAAATTTAATAAGGATTTTTAAACATACAAAATTATGTTTTTTTTGAAAATGTCAAAATGCAGAATGTTTGTGTGTGTGTGTGCGTGCGTGCGTGCGTAATGGGTAGGTTTAGGAGTAGGGGCAGTGTGGGGGGATAGAATGAAACAGTGTTGATAAACACGCTAAAAAACTATTATGCATACGAATTGGCGTGTCATATATGCAATTTCATGAGATCAGTCTGACAAGGTATATGAGTGTGTTTATGGGAATTTTTGACCATTCTTCTAGAAGCTCATTTGTTAGGTCAGGGACTGATGGCCTGGCTTTTAGTCTCTGCTCTAATTCATCCCAAAGGTTTTCTATCAGGTTGAGGACAGGACTCTGTGCAGGCCAGTCAAGTTACTCCACACCAAACTTACTCCTCCATGTCTTTTATTTTGTTTTGTGCACTGATCCACAGTCATGTTGGAACAGGAGAGGCCATCTGCAAACTGTTTCCACAAAATTGGGAGCATGAAATTGTCTAAAATGTCTTGGTATGCTGATGTTCCTTTCACTGGAACTAAGGGGCAAGCCCAAACCCTGAAAAACAAACCCACATCATAACACCCCTTCCAAATCTGTGTATTACGTGGCCTACCATTTCGTGGCTAAGTTGCTGTTGTTCCAAATTCCTTCCACTTTGTTATAATACCACTAACAGTTGAGCGTGGAATATTTAGTAGTGAGGAAATTTCATGAATGGACTTGTACAGGTGGCAAACTATCACGGTACCACACTTAAATTCACTGAGCTCCTGAGAGCGACTCATGCTTTCACAAATGTTTGTAGCAGCAGTCTGCATGCCTAGGTGCTTGATTTTATACACCTAAACAAATGAATTCAGTGATTTGGAGGGATTTCCTAATACTTTTGGCAATATGCAACCCAGGCTCACTGACATGCCTACACTCTCACTTTTATAGAGTGTGTGATTTGTAAACTAATACATTTTGATGTTTATCACACTTGCTTTGTATAGCTCACTTGGTACTGCATTGTTGCTCGGCTACGAGTCACAAATGTCTTTTTATCTCACGTTTGCTTGTACCTGACTATTGGATAGGTTTAGATGAAGGTTTATTGTAGGTGGCATGTTATTTTCAAACACAATAGAGCGCCAACCTTTTAGAGCCACTCACCGGACATTAATTCCCAGAATGCCACAATACGAACAACATCCAACGTGATAAAACATTGCCAGGATAATGTTGATTTGTATCTGATAAACTGAATGCTTTTAGCACCACACACTGAAAATGTTCCACTTCCAAGTGTCGTGAAATGTGAAAGTAATGTAAATGAATTTTGGAGAAAAAGCTGACATTCAAAAAAAAAAGAAAAAGAAGAAACATTGCAGCCAAACATTCCTTAGTTGCTTAGATATTTTGCCATATGATTTAGCAATTTCCTGAGTGCCACAATCAAACAGGGAGCCGGGTCAGCAAGCTCTAATTGGACACGTTTAACCAACCAATGAATGCACTGATGGGGTCATTTTAAGTCTTATGAACCACTTGTTGAGAACACAGCAAGACAAAAGAAGCTTCAGAGGGAACTTTTTAAGTGTGGCAGAGCGGCTAGCTAGTTACTAGGCTTTGAAATCTGCCTGTAATTAGTTTTGTTAGCGTGGCTTTTCCAGAAGCATGTTCGTTTTCATCTCAGTTGTAGTCAGGCTCCAATGTTTGGATCCTCTGGGAGCTCTGGATGCTTTCTAAGCAGAGAATTATTCACATTATCTTCAATAAGGGAATTGATTACGGTCACACTTCTCCTGTTACTCATCTAGTCAGACTCACCCATGCACCATCCCGTGCCTAATTGGAGTGTCAAAGTAGCTCGTTCATTTCCGTCACGGTACATATGCAGTAGATGCCCCTGTTTACTTCACATACTCTTTCTGACTCACTCTACTCTGTTGCTCCTGAATTAGATGGATTGCGAGACTGTGTGTGTGTGTGTGTGTGTGTGTGTGTGCATACCATGTTTGCTGAGCCTGGCGGACTCCCGCGGTGAGCTCTCGGCGAGGGTTTCTCTGCATGCGTGACTTGGCCGAGTTGGAGCAGCTTGATCTAGCAGTGACTGCAGGCACTCTCTTTGCTTTAAGCTCAGGCCATTGCTTTTACTGGGATGAGATAGCAGGGCAATTTACATAATAATAAGATCATTTGTCCTTCTGTCACAGTTCCAAAGACGGAAAAAACAAACATCAATTAGTCCACTATCCAGGGGGGCAGAACTGCAGGCTAAGAATGAGGGTGGGGCTTTTGTTTGGTAAAAGAGGGAGCAACGCACAGGCAGAACAACTTCCTCCACCCGAATCATTAAAAACTATTCTCATATTAGGAGCTTGAAGCATAATCTAACATTCTAAATGAGCACCGCCAATGGCTCGGACATTGCCTTAGAGGGTTAATGCATATGGTCAGGGCTATCGGAGTCAAAGAGAATGCTAATATGGGAAATAACAGACGCGTGAAATATTAAAGCAGTAAGGGTAATGATGGGAGCCAGTGTGTCTGGTAATTATCAACCTCCCACAGACTCCCAGGTAATGGAGCCTTCTCTACAGTCATTAGGACCTTCATGATGTATTCAGCACATGTCCCATCGCACTGTTCAGGGGCTGCCCGAGGCTAGGCGGCTTTTGGGTTTGGTGCCAGGCCCCGTTCAAGAGACCTACAAAAGCGACCTTTGGGCTGACAGAGAAGTGCTTAGATCTTGACAGTGCTGCCCAATGTCACTATTCTCTGATATGTCAGTCAGTCTTGGTGTCTTAAAAGAGTGTCCTTTTCGATCTTCTGTAATTTTGGTAGTGTTTTAAATGGAGATGCCAATTTTAGATGTTAATTTAGTGAAAAATTCAAATCGAAGATTTTTTATTCATGAGTTGAACATAAATTAACTTGACAATGAACCACAGAAAGTTGTATTAGAATTCAAATTGGAATGACATTACCAATTGGGTAGGAATGATGTAATTGAAATGCAATAAAAAAATCTAAAAAAATCTTCAAATCTCCAAAACAAAGCTTTGCCAAGCCAACATTCAGAGTCTGTGTTGACAAACTTTGCTTTCGTTTAAAAAAGGTGCACATATCAATTTCTCTGAATTTCAATTCATTTTGAAAAGGATAGTTCGCCCAACACGAAATCTGTCATCAATTGTAACCAAACCTGTACGAGTTTCTTTCTTCTGTTGAACACAAAAGAAGATATTTAAAAGGGCAACTTTCCAATTAGCCACACTTGTCATTAATACGTTGATCTAGAAATGCTTTATAATGCGTGGCTGTCTGTTCTGTAACTATGTTGTTAAATCCAGAATGAGAACTTTTTTCAAACAAGACTCAAAGTTCCTCGGTTCAATTGCAGTCGTGGAGGTGAAATTACATTGACATTGCTTTGGTGACTCATTTCATTGGTTTAGTGATGTGCAGTGCCGCAGCTGAATCGCATTAAAACAGAGAGGAGTAGAGAGAATCATTTGTTTTTAATCCCCTTCACCATCACCCTTGATCTTTCTGTCACACTCGCGGCGATTTCACCTACGCTGCGACAGAGCTGGGATCACCAGGGACCCGTCAGTCAGAAAGCCCTACATTTTTTTTTTTTTTTACATGCACTTCACACCTGAACTCCGAAAAGCTCTCGCAACATGACTCTGCATCTTAAGTGTGTGCTTAACATTTCTGTCACCCCCAACCACCACACATCCACTGGCCAGCAGACCTCATGATACCGATTTAAATATTATATAAAGTGGAAGGAGGAAGGGGGGATTACAAACCTTTTGTAGTTAATTTATAATAAACTCTTTTTAGCGGCTCGCTCTTATAGACCTTTGACGTCAAAGTCAGCATGAAATCACAATTGATCCTATTTACTTTCCTAAAGCACGTTCCTGGTCTTACTGTGAATGATTCATTGGTGCATGTTATTCTGCACATAGCCAAATAACAGACAGTTTTATTAATCGTATGGCTCAATTTTGATATGCCACATGATCCAATCAAATCCAATTCAATGTAAAAAGTCCCTTCCTTCATTTTTTTTTCCGTTGAATATTATGTTGCAAAAAATACAAACACAACTAATATTTGACTTTGATTCCATCTTTCAAACTTTAGTTAGTGTGAAATGTTGCTGTTGGAGCATAAATAATACCTGTAAAATTATAAAGCTCAAAGTTCAATGCCAAGCAAGATATTTTATTTAACAGAAGTTCCCTTTCAAAGCCTACAGCAAACCCCCGGTTTGGACTACACCCCTGCACTTCCTGCAGGAATGACGTCACTAGAACCGTTTGTTGACGAACCCTCTGCCCACAATTACACGCAAAATAGGGGTTGTGGTCTTGTTGCTCTCCCACGTGGAGAAGAGCGCGCATTCAGCGCTTGCATCTCCCCGTTATGGTAAGAGGCGGGACCTTTCCGGGCAAAGTGCGCTAAGCTGCTGTCCAATCACAACACGGGAAGCGCTGGCCCAATAAGAACTCGTCACGTGTTTCTGAAGGAGGGACTTCATAGAACAAGGAAATCATCAGGCCGTTTTTAGGACAGAGAAAACAGCGCTGTACAGATAAGTAAATTGTGTGAAAAATATTGTTTTTTTACACGCGAAACATGAACTCATGTTATATTGCACACTGTAAACATAATCAAAGCTTCAAAAACACGCAAAGAATGGGACCTTTAATACATTGTTAGCTAAAGGAGTGATTTGTATATGTACATTTCTGAAATGCATTTCTTCACACATCACCACTCTAAATTGTTATGTAGATGCATACTTTTTCTGTAAAGCTGCTTTAAAACGATATTTATTGTGCTATAAATTAGGGCTGTGCAATATATCGAAGTATCGCAAATGTACATATCGCAATATGCATATTGCAACAGCACGGAATATCTGAATGATTTTAATAGGCTACTTCAGCCGTGTGAAAAATGTCCGTTTAAGGTTGGCATATAGCAGACTAAGGAACAGCTGGAGGACCAATTTGCAACTTATTAGGTCAATTGGCAACATGATTTGGCAGGGTCCAAAATTAACTTTTGGTCTCGACTGCCAGAGGGACTCGTAGATGAAAAAATCCCCCAGCAAAGCATATTTTTTACCGTCTTTTTACTTGTCTTTTTTTGTCACACATACATTATTTTCAGTACATTTAATTGAGATATTAGGGCTGTGCAATATCTCAAAATTATCGAAATATCGCAAATGTACATATTGCGATATGCATATCACAATGCCACGCAGTATCTGAATGATTTTAATAGGCTACTTCAGCAGTGTGAAAAGTGTACATTTTAGGTCAACGCATAGCAGAGAATAGACTGAGCTCATGACTGTTACATATGGGACTTGCTTGATGTTAAAAATAGTTATTAAACGCAATATTTTGCGAAAACTACTTGCAGTTTCGCGAAACACACACACACACACTGAAATGAGTACGATTTGTGACATATATATTTTCTTTCTTTAAAACACTGCTGGTCACTTTCAGAAGTTGTAGCGATGCTTTCTTTTCCCAGAAAGAATGTGAAACACAAATGGTTTCATTCTCAGTTTTTGTATAATTTTTGTAATATCATTTAAATAGATTTTAAACAGTAATTGCAATATCGTATCGCATTATTTAACAAGATATTGTATATCGCATTTTTCTTCAATATCGCACAGCCCTACTATAAATGAATGTGAGTTGGATGAGAAGGACTTCAGGTATCGGAGACCAGATGTGTCATGTTCAGTTCAAGGTGGCAGTCTAAAACAGTGAATCTAATCACCAAACAGGAAAAAGTTCATTTCATGAATGAACAAAGAGGCATCAATGACTCTGAAGTAAAAAAAAAAAAAAGACAGTGCAAGCAGAAAGAGAAAAGGTGATCTCCATTATTATAGTTCTCTATAAAGCAAACCCAAGGAAGTTTTGCTGAAAATTGCACATTACACAATCTAGCCTAGGGAGCATTCATTATGTACATTATATTTGTCCCAAATCCATTGTTAATGGAAAACTATGTGAGTGGCACTCTGTGGCGTGGGAGGATTTTGAACAGTAGTTGGGAGCCACGGACAGATGTGGATTGGTGCCGCAGGTGTGCGTACACTTATAGAAAACAATGAGTTGAATTTTAAAGATGCGGTGTGGAGCGGTGCTGCACTTTTAGTTCAGTGTGTGACCTCCTTTAGGCTACTGGTATGAAGGGTTTGTTCATAGTGGGAGTAGGCTACAGCTTTAAACTTCATCTAGAATACACATTTATTCAACTGATGCTATGGGCTAAACAGGGCTGAACACAGGATTCTGAGAAAAAAAATCCTGTTTTTCTGAAGGGTTTTTGAAGATTTAAAGAGAACTTATTTCTGTTCAAAATCAGGCTTCTTACGGCAGTTTCTGGGTATTTAGTTATGCTAATTACACATCTTGCATGCATGAAGTTTCAATTTGCATTCCTCATTTCAATCAGGCACAGCAACTGGTGACATATTTCATGGATAAGGTGTTGTGTTTTCTTTAGAGCTTCCTGCAGTGAAATCAATTGAATCAAGCTCTTTGATTCCACAATGCTTTATTTCCTGACGTCGTCTGACACGCCGCATATGTTTATAAGTGAAGGAAAGCAACAAAAAAAAGAAGCACAGAGCTACCTTTCCTATACCTTTCTTTTTCAGCTGAAACAAAGCTGAACAAAAAACAAAGCTGCATTTAAACTATTCTCCAAGTGTGATTAACTGAAAACCAGACAGATTGGTCCATTCCACTTGGTTTACCAGTTTAATTTAACACATCATTCAGAGCCTCTGAGCTGATGTATTAGCCTAGAAATCTAGACGCACCCTAGCGGCAGCAAATTTAATCTGCCTGCGAGTGTCGTCTAGCAACTCTCAATACCCTTCTGAGCTGTATTCGTCTAACTCTTGCCGGGCCAATCACATCGTGTATAGAGTCGGTGGGCGGGGCCATAATGACGACGGCCGAGTTGCGCTTGCATGCTTCTAGTAAACACAGAAACTGGCGAACGGCGGTCTTTCGAATCAGCTTTGACCGCGACTCTGGAAGACTTGGAGTTAAGCTTTTCTCTGAGAAAAGAACAAAGAACGGCACTGAAGTCATTCTTAAAAAAGGGAAGATGTGTTCGGAGTTTAGCCGACCGGATACGGTGAATGTTTAATCTATCAACAAGCTCTGTTTCACCTTCGTTGCTCTGGTTGGTGGTAGCGCTATCCTATCGCGTGCAGAGGGAGTTTGAAAGACAACCGTTTATCCCGCCCCTCAGATTGAGCTGTCAATGGTGAGTTTCCAGACCAAACATCTTGATGTGGGTCTGGCTTGTCAGGCTACTGATGTATATCTTTAAGAAGACTTCCCTGGTGATGTTTTTAGTTGAAGGAACCTGGCACAGTAAACACAAGCCCTGATTACTTTTTCAGTAATGCAATATTTCCACATTATTCTGTATGGGGGGATTTTCATAGCTGGTTGTATAGGTTGCTCTTAGTGACTTGAAAGGATAGAAATGAAAGGTTCAAATCGGCTGTTTGTGAGCTCATTTAACCCGTCTGGTGTTGTTCGGTCATTTTTGACAACATTTTTTGGACAAATAGATTTGAAAAGTTTAAATCCTGAAACAAAATATGTTTTCACACTTAATCTGTTAAACTTTCCGTGTGAGTGAGTGCGCAAGGGTCTATGTGACATAAATATAATAATTGGAGGGTGTATGCGGAGGCTTTGTGGACATCCGTGTGCCTCACATTTTGGTCACTGGGCTACAAAAGCACAATCTGCGCATGCGTTGGAAAACCAACATGGACTTCGAAGAGAGGTTGTGTGAAGAAGTCTGTCGCTACCCGCACCTCTACAATGCATTGTTAAAACAATATAAAGACGTTATAGACCAAATATGCAATAATTCGTGGAGTGAAATAGGAAGTGTGAAAGTGTAGCCTACGCCCCGTATTTACTAGTATAAATACAAGTAGTTCACATCCACAGCTGTCTGTGTATGCATCCGAACTGGAGTATAGCCGAGGTGTAACTTTTCACAATCAAAAATTACTGCATTCGATTTTAATCCTAAACAAAATCTCCCAGTATGCTCGTCTTTTGAGATATCAACCTCAAATTTTGGAACACAGCTTTGATTTAACGCAAGCAGTACCAGAAGTTAAATAAATCCCAAGAGCTGAGCCCCTCTCTTTCAGCATTATAGGAATACAAAAGATGACCTACAGAAAAGGTCCCATACTGTTTGACATCAGTGGTTAGTGTCCGACCACCATTACGTTGCATTTTCAGGTGGAAAGCACCATGTAACTGAACATTCATCATAACAAGTATTTAAAAGAAAGAAAATGAATAGCTCTGGAACCTCCACTCTGGTTGAGAGGAAGCAAAAAAGTGCTGAATATCAGCAGAGTTCCCAGCGAGTTGCATGTCAGATTGCTGCTCTGATAAATATGCAGGACGTCAGCACTTATGAGAGTGTTAGGCTAATGGGAGGGAAGTGTGGATAGCCTATTAAACTGTAAATATTTACCCCATTTCTGAGTAAAAAATACTCTTCTTTCCCCCGGGGTCTCAACATGTCCTCTTTTTGGCAGATTGGCGGGCTTTGGAGTTGTATTTGTTTCTGAAGCAAATATGCGGTGGAGGGCAAATTCAGATCTTTTTTCCTAGAACAAAATAAGGGTTATAGTCAGTTGCTGATATATTATATTCTAAGAAGAATATGAAAAGTTTTAGATTATACCAGGATAATGCTTGAATTTTCTATGGATATTAAAATGAATTATTACGCTCACCTTAAGGATTATTAGGAACACCTGTTCAATTTCTCATTAATGCAATTATCTAATCAACCAATCACATGACAGTTGCTTCAATGCATTTAGGGGTGTGGTTCTGGTCAAGACAATCTCCTGAACTCCAAACTGAATATCAGAATGGGAAAGAAAAGTGATTTAAGCAATTTTGAGCGTGGCATGGTTGTTGGTGGCAGACGGGCCGGTCTGAGTATTTCGTATCTGCTCAGTTACTGGGATTTTCACGCACAACCATTTCTAGGGTTTACAAAGAATGGTGTGAAAAGGGAAAAACATCCAGTATGTGGCAGTCCTGTGGGCGAAAATGCCTTTTTATGCTAGAGGTCAGAGGAGAATGGGCCGACTGATTCAAGCTGATAGAAGAGCAACTTTGACTGAAATAACCACTCGTTACAACCGAGGTATACAGCAAAGCCTTTGTAAAGACAGAACACGCACAACCTTGAGGCGGATGGGCTACAACAGCAGAAGACCCCATCGGGTAACACTCATCTCCACTACAAATAGGAAAAAGGGGCTACAATTTGCACAAGCTCACTAAAATTGGATAGTTGAAGACCAGAAATGTTGCCTGGTCTGGTGAGTCTCGATTTCTGTTGAGACATTCAGATGGTAGAGTCAGAATTTGGCGTAAACAGAATGAGAACATGGATCCATCATGCCTTGTTACTAGTCCAAACATCTAAACATTCTTAAACAAGAAGTATTTACTAGACAAGAAAATCTAATTGTCTTGTTTTGGGAAAAAATAACTAAAAATTAAGAGTTTTTGCTTAAAATAAGCTAAATAATTTGCCAGTAGGGTAAGCAAAATAATCTTAAAACAAGATTATTTTGCTTACCCCAATGGCAGATTATTTTGCTTATTTTAAGCAAAAACTCCCTTAATATCTCTCTTTCATATCAATGTCAAGCACTCTTAAACTGCTGGGTTAAAAACAACCGAAGATGGGTTGTTTTTAACCCAGCACTTTTTAGAGTGAGGTAAGCATGCAATGTCAGATATGTTCTTGCAGGCTAAGAAGTAATAGAATGCAGATTACATGTTTGGATGTTGCATACAAATGCATTAAGGAAAAAATAAAAACACGGTACAATTTCATGACATTCTATGAAGCATTTCTTTTTTTGGGCCACAATTTCTGTGAAAGTTTTGTGAACTGATCTCCCAGTTCAGGCTTTCTAACTCGCGATTGTGAGCATGTGAGCGAATGTAAAGCACTTTGAGTGCCTCGAAAAGCACTATATAAATCAAATACATTTTTTTTAAATTATATATCAAAATTCTGAGGGGGAAAAGTCAGAATTGCGGGATATAAGCTGAGTACTAAGACTTGTGAGATTTAAACTTGTATTTGCATAATTGTGAGATATAAACTCGAAATTAACCTTTTAAAAATTATTTTATTTTAATCTATTATTAGATTGCTACAGCAAAACTGTAATTTTCTGCCACCAAGTAGGCCCCGCCCACACAAAAAAACAAGTTATCGCTGTTTGCAAAGACAAATTAGGTCTATTAAACACACATTAAAGCATATTTGGTGTTTCTATGCTTCCTACAAAAGTAAAATGAGGGTAGCAAGGGTAGCACGGATAAGATGTCTAGCCATTTCAATGTTTAAAACAGCTGATTTCTCTAGATTTAAACATTGTTGGAAACATTTGGGATAATATTTCTTGCCTTTAACCATGCAACTTGTGACCTTTACATTCAATTCAAGTGTCAATCGATTTTAAAAAGCAGTCATATTAATTACATGATTACTTATTAATTACAATTCATGTGAAGCAGAGTAATTAAATTGAACGAACTGCGGGTGAAAAACCGAAATATATCAAGACTGGAATTGCTCCGATGGTAGAAACATTCAGGGGCCGTGAATAAATGCATTCATTTATCACATTATTTTTTTAATTGTACTAAATTAAGATGCTAATTTAACATCCTTAATTAGAAGTGACTGAATTTGCATTTGCATTGAAGTGTGATGACAGAAGCAGGTGGTAATGGTTTGTGGAAACACACTCTGCTACACTGGTCCATTAATTCCCTTTCAGAGTTTTTAAGAGATAATGGGTCTGTTTTCACTTTTTTTTCTTGTGTACTTATTCTTCTTTTAAAATGTCTGCAGAAGAAGGCCAACACTTCTGTATTTGATTCAATTGATGTCCCTGATCAATGGAGATCAGATTCATTGTTCTTCTGGACCTTTAGGGATGGCTTCTTAGGGATTAAAGTGTTTGCCTTTCACATGTGTCTATAGCATTTGGAGGGCTGCTTGCTTGGATCAACCTTTCGAAAAACACTGAAGAGTGAGGCACAGATGTTATCAGAGCATGTGGTCTCTTGTGTGTGACTTCCAAGAATTCTATGACCTGCTCCACTGAGATTTCCACTCTACTAATAAAGATCCGGGCTGAGATCAGGTCAGCCATGAACTCTTGCTTTGTCTTTGCTGTAATACCATGTGTAAATATTTCATTTATCTAGAAATGAGAGGTGTTTGGGATGCTCCTCTGGTACATTTGTTTTTGGAGTATTCCTCTTATACTAATTCCTATTTTTTGAAGGGGTTGTATGAATTAAGGTGTTTTCTTCCGTTCTTATATTAATGCATTTATGCAAAATCTGCTGGAATATGCTGTAGTTGAGGCTGTTTTGTGAAGTTAATAAACGTAATTTCGGGAGTACGCTCATCTAATCTTTCAATTAATACCAAGGTATAAAACCAGCAGCTTACCTCTTCCCCCTTTTAGTTCCTGCAGCATCCCTCCTCCTTCCCTGCTCCTCCTTTTGTACAATTTTGTACAACACACTGGTGGTGGTTGAGGAGAGATCCCTGACATGAGTGTTAAGTGCTTTGGGTGTACAGTAGTATATATGAAAGCGCTATATAAATGACTCATTCATTCATTATTTTATTCATTCAATTTAGCCTGTTATAGGGGGGCAATCGGAGCTCGGGTAGAATATCCTCTCCGAGCCCCTCTATAGCAGACAGCAAGCCAAATCTGTTTACCACTTTCACCAAGATTATGGGCACACAAACTTGTGAAACTGGAATAATACTCAAAACACAAAACACAAGCTGAGAATTGATTTGGATCATATCCCATTCTTGTACAATGAACAGGGACGTGTGCATGTCAAATCATCTGGAATTAACAAAGTACAGCTGCGTTGAAAAAGTACTCGTGAGGGGACTTTCTGAGAAGGGGATTTTTACCCAGGACTCCATTTAGACCCCGTTTCCTGCAGTCGAATCATACAGAGTGCCACCCCACAGTCCCTAGTTCCTGTGGAAAGTTCCTGCTGTGGAAACGCAGCTTAAGCTGGCTTTCACATGTTACTCTGTTCCATGAAAAGGCTTGTGTGATGCCTACATCGTTATAGGTGAAAGCATTATAGTGTGCCACAATCTACATTTACATTTATGCATTTAGCAGACGCTTTTATCCAAAGCGACTTGCAACTGAGGAGTACAGGAAGCAATCCGTCATGAAGAGGCGAAGAAACGCAAAAAGTGCCTTAAAGGGGTGATGAATTGAGCAATCAACTTTCCCTTGAGCTTATATATGGTCATGGTAATATGAGATTATCTTGTAAATGCCAGAGCTGAAAACTTCCTTGTTAGTCAAAGAAAAGCTTTTATAAACACCAGGCTCAGAAAACAAATGTGTGCTTCATCCTGACGTCATTTAGTGGCGAAACACCGCCTCTACAGAATAATTAGCACGTGTAATTCAGTAGCCCCGCCCACTGACTCATCGGATCACGCTAGCCAGCAGCAATAAACACATCAAAGAAGATAGCAAGATATTGTGGAAGAACACAGTTGCTGCTGCATAAGCTTCCTTTGGATCCTAATATAGGGATGTGTGATACTTCATTTATTTTTTATGTAGTTTCAGCTCACGCGGGGAAGACCGTACGTGTGTTCGCTTCATTTCACTGCGGAATATTGTGCCTTCTATATTGAATCCGACAGTAATGGTGCAACAAACTTATGTGAGTACGTCTTTTTTATATGTAGGCTAATAGTAGTCCCGGGGCTGTGTGTTTTCCAGACGGGCTCATCAAAACGTATGCCTGTCGGCAGAAATAATATTTTCTATAATTTTATTAATATTTTTGCCCGCGCGCGCGCGCGCGCGCGCGCGCGCGCGCGCGTGTGTGTGTGTGTGTGTGTGTGTGTGTGTGTGTGTGTGTGTGTGTGTGTGTGTGTGTGTGTGTGTGTGTGTGTGTGTGTGTGTGTGTGTGTGTGTTCGCGTTCATATCCACAGATCGTGCGGGCCATGTAATACAGAAATAATATTCCAATCAATCAGGGGTGGATCAGAAATAAATCATTGTGTTTGTTTGATAAAGATGAGAGAATCCCAGTTGCCGCTTTCAAATCATTCCCTCCCTCATGTGAACTGAACTGAGAAGGGGAGCTCAATAAATATGCAAATCTTATCCAATCCTAGCTGTGGGCGTTTACTTCCTAGTCTCCAGTGCGCCACGCCCATCAAAACCCAGCATTTTGTAGAGAGCCTCAAAACCACTGTAGAAAATAGCCTATTACTTATTAGTTATTATGTTTTTGGATGTAAAAACCACACAAACGTCATTAGTTGACTTCAGACAACAGTATTAAAAAAAATGTAATAGCCAGTTCATGACACCTTTAAATACAAAGTGAATGAAACAGTTCTGGAGAGGGATTTCATGCCTCGCTGTGATGGTACCACAAGCCTCCGCTCCTTAGCTGAGCTTCCGGTGGGGTCGTAGACTCAAAGGAACGAGTCAAAGTATGGAGGTGCTGAGCTTGTGGTGCATAAGCAAGACTCAAACCCATGAACTTGATGCGGGCAAGTAATGGTAGCCAGTGCAGAAAGATGAAGAGAGGTGTGACATGAGCCCTTTTGGGCTCGTTGAAAACAAGATGTGTTGCAGTGTTCTGAATCATTTGAAGCGTTTTGATTGCACACAATGAAAAATCCAGCCAGAAGCATTGCATTGCAGTTGTCAAGCCTAGAAATGACCAGAGCTTGGTCAAGAAGCTGTGTTGCATGCTCTGTAAGGAACGGTCTGATCTTCTTGATGTTGCGCAGCGCTAACCTGCATAACCGAGCTGTCTGTGAAATGTGGTCTTTAAAGGACAGCTGGTCATAAAAGATTCCTTTTTTCATCTAAGTCTCATTTCTCATACAATGACGAAAACCGCTGCTTAATTATCCAAGGTTTGATGCATCGTTGGAGAAATTCACTAGCAAGTTATGTCTCGAGACTGTAGTCACCAGAGAGAAGTCTGTCGTTTCACTGGAAGATTGAGTTAGGACATTTTAGGGTATGATTACACAACAACTATGAACTAAAAACAGAAAGGCTTTCCTCTGCTTCGACACCTTTGTCAAAACGATCCCCATTTACAAGGAATTATATCATCTATGCTCATCTATGCGTCACCATTTTCACAAATGCACATTTTTGTTGTTTGTATGGAGACAATTATGCTATCGCTTTCAAAAGCTTGTGTTTTCAGACTGCCAAATGCTGTTGTCGTGCTAACGAATGGCCAAAATGCCTAAAGTTTTCCGTATTCTGTTGAATACGGAACAGTGTAGTGTAAACGGTCCCTTAATTAAGAATGACAAGGTCTAAAAAAATAAAATAAAATAAAATAATAATACATGAAATAAACAAGTAATTCAATCAGGTCCACTTAAGTCAAAAACACCATAGACAAACTTTTAGTCAACTTTTTTATTGGCATAGTTTGCTAAATTTACATTTGGCGACATGGCTCTGTTCTAAATCCCCCATTCTTTTCATGAGCTCCATAAAAAGCCAAGACTGGGAACAGCAGCAGCTTCTGGGGACAACCAGCATAAATCCCCATCTAGAACAGCAGCATGCATCAATGACAACAGAATGACATTGATCAAGTTAAACACAGTTTAAGGAGGAGCTGGGGAGGGGGTGGGTTGCAAAGCAGTGTGCAGTGGAAGCAGCCAAGCAGATAGAATGAACTTAAGCTGCACTTAAGTAAGGCGTCTTGTTTGAGAGTTGCCAAGTAAGTGCATAGGAATCAGATCCGCTGATATGGGTAGAGTTGGAATTTTTCCAATCGGCTGATAGTTGAGGTTGACTACATGGCCTGCCTGAACTAAATTAACTGTTCCCAACAAAATCAATAAAATGCATTTAGAAAATAAATTATTTTCATGCAGACTTTAAAACCCCCTGTAATAAGGGAAAAAAGGACAGCATTGCATAATATATATATACTTTGTGAATAAAGCAGTCCCAAGTTGGATTATGCTCTCTTTGGGGGAAATAAATCAGAGAAATGTTGCTGGTAAATATATTCCAATAAAAAGAAAAAAAAAAAGCTCTAAAAATAGTTTAACCTAATTAAAAATAGACCTTTTCCACAGAGTATTTGTGGGCTATGTATTTGTATGCTTGTTAGAGTAATGTGTTTAGCTTCGCAACATGCCCCAAACTCTATTGGAATGCACTGTGAACATTAGCCAGTGAAACTTCAATTACATGTTTCAACCTCAGACTAGAGAGAGGATCTTGTTCTGTAATGCACCTTAAAAAACTGGTAACGCTTTATTATGATGGTCCCTTCTAGACATTCGGTTGACTATAAGTAACGGTGACCCTAAATGTCAACTAACTTTTATTAGAGTATCAGTAGACTGTCTGCTTAATATCTGCTAACACTTTATTTTGTTGCCTATAAGTAACTTTGCAACGTCACTTCAACAGATTGTCTAAAGGGGACCGTGAGTGTAACCAAAAAAAATGGAAGAACAGAAGAAATGAAAAGTCATAGTTCAGCCAGATAATTGAAAAAAGCTTTTAGTTCTTCATTAAAAAGTTTAATTTGTCCAAGCTGCTTTATGCTCATCCTAGACAAGAGCATTAATAGGGCATATACCAGCAGGTAGTAGTGTGTGTACGCCAATGGGAGTGAAAGTGATATAGGAGCAAATAAAGCGAAATTGATCGTAAGGAGGCTCTCTCTTCTTCTCACACACATATGGGGAGAGTGGGGTAAGATGAGCCAGTTGGTAAGTTGACCCACCCACTTTATCTTGACCATATTTTTAAAATCACCAATCATTTTTGCCAGACTGTGAACATGGGAGGAGTGGAAGGCACCCATTTACTTTTTTTTTTTTGGCTTGTCAAAGTAAAATTTTAGCATAACAGTTGTAATGGCTGTTACATCAAAACTACTTTGTCCAAGTCTAAAAATATGTATTAGGAGGATAGGATTGAGGCAAGGCCGCGGGGGGCGCTAGCCTGGGGAATAACAGAGGGCGGGATGGCCTCCTCGTCCTCTGAAATTTCAAGAAGGCCCGCGTCGTCGTAATCACCGGACCCGGCAAGATCGTCGGCGAGATGGTAGATGTAGATGACGGTAGATGTCCTCTTCGGGGAACTCAGGATTGGGCTGGTCAGCCAAAATATCTGAGTGCGACAAGTAGAGCTCGCCACACTGAGTAGCGGCAACTTTAAGGCGGTGTCGCAGGAGTTTCTTAGGCAGTACCAGGCAGTAACTGCAGTTCTCCGGGTTCTCTATTGCCTCTTCTGCGTGCTTGAGGCCCAAGCAGCCCACACAGAAAGGGTGAAAATCCTTAGCGGCGATAAGAGACCCACACACGGCCGGGCAGGCCCGTAATAGGCTAGAGAGAGAAGAAGCAGACTGAGAGAGCGGCATACCCGCGAAAAAGAGCGGCTCCGAATGCAGACACAGAATGTGGCAGAAATGAATTGTGACGCCCGGTGGAGGCTGATCTGATGATATTTCCTCATCATTTTCCACATGTCCCAACAGTTGTAATGGCTGTTACATCAAAACTACTTTGTCCAAGTCTAAAAATATGTATTAGGAGGATAGGATTGAGGCAAGGCCGCGGGGACGCTAGCCTGGGGAATAACAGAGGACGGGATGGCCTCCTCGTCCTCCGAAATTTCAAGAAGGCCCGCGTCGTCGTAATCACCGGACCCGGCAAGATCGTCGGCGAGCGGGAGGTTACCCGTGAAGATGTCCTCTTCAGGGAACTCAGGATTGGGCTGGTCAGCCAAAATATCTGAGTGCGACAAGTAGAGCTCGCCACACTGAGTAGCGGCAACTTTAAGGCGGTGTCGCAGGAGTTTCTTAGGCAGTACCAGGCAGTAACTGCAGTTCTCCGGGTTCTCTATTGCCTCTTCTGCGTGCTTGAGGCCCAAGCAGCCCACACAGAAAGGGTGAAAATCCTTAGCGGCGATAAGAGACCCACACACGGCCGGGCAGGCCCGTAATAGGCTAGAGAGAGAAGAAGCAGACTGAGAGAGCGGCATACCCGCGAAAAAGAGCGGCTCCGAATGCAGACACAGAATGTGGCAGAAATGAATTGTGACGCCCGGTGGAGGCTGATCTGATGATATTTCCTCATCATTTTCCACATGTCCCAACAGTTGTAATGGCTGTTACATCAAAACTACTTTGTCCAAGTCTAAAAATATGTATTAGGAGGATAGGATTGAGGCAAGGCCGCGGGGACGCTAGCCTGGGGAATAACAGAGGACGGGATGGCCTCCTCGTCCTCCGAAATTTCAAGAAGGCCCGCGTCGTCGTAATCACCGGACCCGGCAAGATCGTCGGCGAGCGGGAGGTTACCCGTGAAGATGTCCTCTTCAGGGAACTCAGGATTGGGCTGGTCAGCCAAAATATCTGAGTGCGACAAGTAGAGCTCGCCACACTGAGTAGCGGCAACTTTAAGGCGGTGTCGCAGGAGTTTCTTAGGCAGTACCAGGCAGTAACTGCAGTTCTCCGGGTTCTCTATTGCCTCTTCTGCGTGCTTGAGGCCCAAGCAGCCCACACAGAAAGGGTGAAAATCCTTAGCGGCGTGACTGAAGTGTTTGATTCAGATTTTGTTAGATGGTTAGTTTACACCCAAATGGTTCAACTTACCCATAACCTGGGGTAAATTGAGCCACATAAAAACTTTTTTCATAAGCAGCCATATTTTTAGAACTCTTTGTCATAGATGTATTCTGATCATTTAAGGTGATAGGATACATCCTGAAATTTCTTTAGATACTTTCATTGTACTTCTGCCTATAATTTTCTCTTATCTTAAGGACCACATAAGTAAAAAATGTCTCATATTACCCACTCTCCCCTATACGTCATACAGGACTGATGCTAGGAGCTGAGCCTTTATTGACCCCACTGGTATTTATGACAGCTTAGGGGTGTTTGCTGAAGAGATAGAGGAAGTTCAGCAGATGACAGATGGCCATTGGGGTCGGGGGAGCACGCTGAATGCTATTTATTGCTGTGTATATCAGAGGACAGGCTGTCAGCTCAGCTGAAGGGGACGTGGCAAAGGGCTGCAGCCGGATATTATTATGAGACGCCAAAATAAACCAGGGAAAGCCAACACAATACAGCATACATATCACACATGAAAGTGCTAGAAGGCACAGACATGCTGTGTTGCGCCATGACTGGTTTTGCGTGAGGGCCATTTAGCATGCCTGCTGATGTTGAAAACAACCATTTTTCCTGGTGTTTTGCTTGAGGAAAATATCCCTAAGCAATACTTGCTCCAAGCTGATTTCTTGCACGCCTTTGGCCGTGTTGATGCTCACTATGGCGGAAACACAGTTGGATCTTTTCTGGTTGTCCGCATGCACCGCAGAGATTGCCTCTATAATCACATTTCTCCCTTGGGCACTTCTCCCCTGATACAAACAAAGTCCAAATAGATTTTTTTTCAAATATACTGTATAGATTGAGTCTTGAGCCATAAATCTTCCCAGTGTCATCCCCAACTAGCCAGCTGAAGTATTGATTGCATTGCCTTTTGTCACCAAAGCCTGAGAGATATTATATATATATATATATATATATATATATATATATATATATATATATATATATATATATATATATATATATATATATATATATATATATATATATATATATATATATATATATATATATATATATATATATATATATATATATATATATATATATATAAAGCATTTAGTCAAATTACATAATTTATTGGTATTTATTTGACAATGTTACACAGGCAGCATATATTAATTAATGTATCCCACAGTAATATTAACACTGTTTTTCTTTTTCATTATTTGATGGAACTTCAGACATTTCTACACAAAAATACATTTTTTAAATATTACATATGACATACATTCATCTTGATGAATTATACATAAAGGTCAAGGAGACATTTTACAATTCATATATAGTTTTCAGTCATGTTTTTGGCTTGGAGACCCGAAGGGCAAAACATCCACTGCAGCACAGGCCTGTCAATTTTCCATCTTTTTCAAGCCACAAATATTTAGATTACATCTTAAAAGAAAACAAACAAATATGTGTGAACAAAAAGGCAAGTGTTGGGCACTTGTGATCCATACACAGCACCTGCTGCAGTATTTTAATCACTAAAACAGCTGGACATTCTAAAACTCTAGAACTCTTTAAGATATTAAAAGGTCAAAATCATTACAGGCTACACTTTACTGATGTTACATAATGCACTATATACAGGCAAGCAGATGAACCCAGAATATGACCTCAAAGTGTTAAATGCTTTATTTATATTTTAGGTTCATCTTGCCTGCATAGTATGCATCATCAATAAGGTGTATATTAAAATTGGGTCTTTTAATACCAGTACCACTATCTTTCATTAGTACTTACAAAGCTGGTAAAAATGACTGGTGGGCAATAGAGGACTTTTTTTTCTTCCTGCATGGACATAAGGATACTTAAGGACATACCAGGTTCCTATAAGGATACCTGTATGCCACATGAAAACTATAAGGTTCACGGTTAACATCAGTTATATTATGCTTTAGGTATCATGAACCATTTTTAGTTAAGTTTAGTGTTAATTTATACCTTATTGTAAAATGTTACCAGCATGCATTCTAAGTGCATTTTTACAGTTTATAAAAACCCTGTGAGGTCCAGAGATAATACCTTAGTTTGGATAATTAAGAAGCACTATGTAGTATTTTTGCAGTAAAATATCCAAAAACCACTAGTGTTATATATTTTGTTCAGTTGAGTTCTTACAATATCCCAAATGTTTCCAACTATTTTTAAATTGTAAGAAAATTGCTATTTTAACCAAGGAGCTGGGATGTCTGAGCATAGCGTCTGAGGGAGTCACCTGCCGATTGTGTCATACCCTGCGTTACCCTCGGTTTCTGGTTTTATTTGGCAGAAATGCTTTACTCTTAGCAGTATAAACAAATATGACAGCAGCTGCAGAGCAAACGCACAGAGTAACGTCATAACATCATTTAACACACTCAAATGTATCTAATATGATAAACAGAGCTGCGTTACCTCTTACTCGTGACCGGAAAAGCGGAAATAGAGCCAGCGCCCGACGCCTGTGTCCCGTCATAATAAAAGTCCCGCTGATCGCGAGGTGTGTGTTGTTCATCTCAGTAACAATCGCTCCAGCGGCCTTGCTCAGCTCCACAACACTCGGTCCTGCTCTGCTTCATACTACAGTAACGTTAAAGGAGTACTTCAGCACTGGGAAGATAAATCTGTATTTAAACTGGGTCATTAATGTAGTAGAAATGTGAAATTATTTTTGAATTTGGTGCTTTCTAGACTGAGAAAAGACAGAACATTTATTTTTGTCTCATGGGGATGAAAGACAACAATTCCCAGAATGCACTTGCTTCACTGCCCAACGAGGCCACTGCAGGCACAATCATTTGAATATACTCCAGGGTTTCTACTGATACAAAGCCATATGCTAATCACTGAAGTAACCCTTTACTAACTGCATCCATGAACAAGGTTTCTGCCCGAGTCCTATATTATTTTCCACCGGCTGTGAGGTGAAGACCACATGTCCCAAGAGGCTACGCTCAAACTTGCCGTCATCAAACTACACCTTTGTTTTAAATAGCCCTCTAGCGGATGGAAAAGTTGCATAGTGCACCTTTAACTTCCTTTAACTTGACACAGCATTCTAAAAATGCAGCACTCATGAATGAGATGCTGCAAAAAGACATGAAAGCAATCGTCAAATACTTCTAGCAATAAATAAGTCAAATCAGTCTAGCATCTGTGAAAAACAACGAAAGCCCAGTGGAATAGAAACATGTATTCTGTGTGAACAGCCCATAAGGAGGCCATGCATCAACAGTAGCATACTCCAGTCTGAAAAATTTATCATTGTTTAATGTTGTTTTATTAACATTTTTAGTATGTTGTCTTTTCTTTGTGTTTCACATGCTATTTAAAATAGTGTATACAGTGTATACTGTTTTTTGTCTCTTTAACATCCATGCACAGTTGCAACCTTAAATAAGCAGCACATTTTACGAGAATGGATTAAATGTTTATTTGACATGTTATTAAAATACTACATTCATGTAGATAAGTGCTGTACTGGCATAGCAAATAGTTGCTAGGGGCCTTACCAAGATGGCCGCTGAGCTAACTGACTGGCTTAAGAGCTTTACTCGAGCCAGATTCTGATCCGTTCTGTTGATCTTCAGCAGTCTGCTGCTCTGGTCTGTATCTTAGATCCCTCCAGGCCACGTTCTGGGCTCAACATGATCGGTTTTTCATGCTCAGCTGCTTTGGTCTGAGGATTGCTGAGGAGTTACAGAAAGGATCAGTGGGCGGCTGTAAATCCTCCAGCCTTTGTGATGGCTATTGATTTAGCGCTCAGAGGCTGTGCTATCTGCTCCATGGCACTACCACAGGCATACTCTCTTATATGTGCCATTGATGTGCCCTGGGGTGAGATCCCACCACTTTAGCACTCACTCTGTCTCCAATGGACACAACATGGCAACATCATTAGTCTGTTCTATATAAACTGCTTTGTCCAGTAAAACTGATATATGTAAAAAAAGAAGCCATATGTTGCTTTGATTGGTCTTGCTTTACCTCTTCTTGCTGCCCCAGTGACTTTGTGGTTTCCCCTATTGGGTTATTTCTGATTATTTTTAATTTGTATAAACTACACTGCTTTTCTGCATTTGGGTCCTCACTTTCCATACCACACCTGACACATGGGTCCATTTTGCTTCCATCTCAATTCATTCAGTTAAATAGAATGATCTTTTATTTAGATTTATTAATTAATTGTATTGTGAATTCTTGTTGGTGGCTTGATGCCAATTCATTTTTCAAAAGCATTCAAGTTGTAGAGTTTAAATGCAGACTGTTTAATAAATAATGAAAAACACGGGGGGAGAACGGTAGTTGTCAAAGCTTTTTCTCAAAAACTCTAAACTTTTAAGGGGAAAGTACATACAGTAGAAACAAATTTTCTGTCAGGACCACTTTCGTCAAAGATTGATTGACTATTAGCATAGTTTAGATTGGCAGTATGGTTCTGTTCTGGGCAAGATCTCTCTTCGCAACCATGCAGCTGCAGCTGAGCATGGATAAGAGCAGGGAGAGCAGCAATAACCCCCTCAGGGTAAACAGAACAGAACAGAACCAACATAATGTATTGCAGATATCATTAATGTCAGAATACCAAATCCTGACTGGACGAGAGGAGGAGCTGGGGATGGAGGAGGGTAAATGAGCTTTGGAGAAAAGCCATAGCTTGTGTGTGTGTGTGTGTGTGTGTGTGTGTGTGTGTGTGTGTGTGTGTGTGTGTGTGTGTGTGTGTGTGTAGTATGTATCCTCAGTAAAGTGTAGCCTGTAATGAATTTGCCCTTTTAATATCTTCTAAAAAGAAGATATCTTCTTTTAGAATGTCCTGTTTTTAGTGATTGAAATACTGCAGCAGGTGCTGTGTATGGATCACAAGTGCTGGGCACTTGCCTTTTTGTTTACACATGTTTGTTTTTCTTTTTAAATGTAATATAAATATTTGTGGCTTGAAACAGATAGAAAATTGACAGGCCTGTGCGGCAGTGGATGTTGTGATGATAGATAATATGTATGGACCCACTTTATATTAGTTGGCATTAAATACTATGTACTAACATTTTAATTAATCATTTTATACAATGCACCTACATGTTTTACATTGTACATTTTTAAAATACCTGCATGTAATTACGTCTGTAATTCATTTCTGTAGTTACATTTGTAATTATACCGTTGGCACTTCTCTTACACCTAACCCGTACCCATCTCACCACACCTGTCCCTAACTCTACCCCTTTCCCACCTTAATATCAGTAAAGGTGCTTTGCAATACAATTTGAACAAAGTACAAGTACATTTTTTGATGTAAGTACATAAGGCCACCTAATATAAAGTGGGGCCATATATATTGTGATAGCTGTCATATTTACGTGATCAGCTGGGTCAACTGATGGGAGAGTGACACACTTGACCTGCCAGAACTAAAGATACACAGTTTTTTTGTTAGTTTCAAACCGTTTAAACCCCATTCAATTAGCTTAATTGCATGAATTTAACTGTCCGTACAAAAATGACAATATAATATTTTTGCAACATTTTTCAGGATAAGGGGATTTTTTCACATATCACATATGCTTTAAATGTTATGCAGTTATTAATGTGAATATTTTATGGCACATTTTATGGATATTTTATGGATTTTTTGTGTTATTACTTTTACATTTTTCTGTTTTATGAATGTTTCATAATTGTTTTATCTTTTAAATTTGATCTTTTTAAACCCTATCTGGTCTCTGAACTTACTTTTAAGTGGAGCATATTACAAATAGAATGAGATAAATACTTTGCCAAGTTGAAACCTATAATTTCCAATGCATCATTGATTTTGCAGTCATTTCTAAAAAAAAAAAAATTGCAGAAACATATTAATGGAGATAATACTGAGCTTTATTAAGAGGCATCTGTGAGGAAACCTTCACACCGTAATCAATAAAGAATAGATAATTACATATACATAAATCTACTGCACCAATACATGCAGACCAGACATGCAGTATAGACCTGATACAGTCTTTTTGGTTGCTGGATCAGTGCTTTAATAATGCACCTACACCTTCTGGTTCTGTGGGGTTTGGAGCCTTGAATACTGCCCCACTTGTAAGGTTATATGGGTCATACTATGTGCAAGAGACCAGGGGTTTTCAAACTTTATGATGATGATATGATATGATGATATAACTTCTATTTGAGTAAAATATATAAAGGCAGTAATTTTCATGCACAGTATAAAAATATAAAACATGGAGTTTAAGACAACTTTCATTTATAAAGATGTTGTAAAGACAACAAAATGAAATTATTGTTTCCTAAATTAAATAATTAGATTTTACATTATTTTATGTTAAAAAAATTCTGCTATGCATTTACTTTCATGACCATTAAAAGATAAGGCTGTATTTGTTGTTTCAAAATACATTCAAAACTGTATATATTGTTTAATACTATTACAATATGTAGTAACTGTTTTATATTGTAATACATTTTAAAATAGAATTTACCGTATACCTGTGTTGAAGCTGAATTTTCAGCATCATAATTCCAGTCTTCAGTGTCACGTGATCCTTCAGAAACCAATAATCTGGTTTCTTATTAATGTTGAAAGCAGTTGTACTGCTTAATATTTTTGTGGAAACTGACTTATTCTTTAATTAATAGAAAGTTCAACCGAACAGCATTTATTTGAAATCATTTTATTTTGTAATTAATGTACAGTAGTTAGTTATGGCTTTTAATACATTCAATTAAAACCTTTTGAATGGTAAAGTATCTATTCCATTATTTATCTGGAAGTTTCTGAATGGCTAGTGGATATATAACGTTACTTGCTGTAGAGTTACGTTGATTCAACTCATCGGCTAGCATGTAGTTACATTTAGCAAACGCTTTTATCCAAAGCCACTTGGAGGAGTGAGGTTATCCAAAACTGAGGAGTTAATCCTCATGTACTTTCATGTTAATCTATAAATAGTTTTATAGGTGTTTGTTTGGGAACGTATACAATGCATAATAATTGTGCATTTTATTACAAAGATGGTCAGCGTTTTCGGGATAAAACTAGCGACATAGCTCTAGTTTCAGTGAATACAGTTCATAAAGCCATACAGCATTAGCTATACAGCATCGCAGAAGGCTATTTTAGAAAGGAAATTTGCAAACATTCACAAAATATTAAGTGCCATCCTTACTTGTTCTAGATATGAAGTAAGAGCACAAAGCGTTGTTATTGATCCATCCGTCAGAAACCACTTTGTTGTTAGTGAAGCAACCATGCGTAAAATGATTTGCGCATATATATAATATTTCTTCACACATTTCCTTCAAAAACTGAAACTCAACCACAGTGTCATTAGTGGCTCCGATGCAGGGAGTTGATGCAGGGAGACCCTTATGTTCGTTGGCACACCCAACAACAGAATATTAATGTTTATTGCCGTAGACATTGTAAATCGCTAGCTGATACAGCGAGTAAACAGAAATGGCGGTTTCTGTGCTTCTCACTCAAGGGTGTTATGCTGAAAGGGGAGGTCATCAACAGTCATGGGTGGAGTTTCCCTACTCTTACGTAAGAGTAGGGGGAAATATGAAAGGCAGCGTTATGCGAGATTGATAATGATTGATAGGGATCATAAAAAAAGTATTGGGTGGATTTTTACCATTGGGCTGGTTGTATACGCATAATACATTAATCTGTGTTCAAACACCTTATAAGAAAAGTGAATTTTGCATAATAGGTCCCCTTAAGATATTAGTCGACTTTGGTAAATGTGAATTCACATTTGGATCTGTTTTATTACTGAGGAGTAAGGTTAACAGTTAACAGAGTTAATTGTAAAGCAATATCTATTTTGAAGGGTCGTTTCATTATGGGTTTCTGTAGAAATTATTGTCTATTAATGGATTTATCTAAAGTACAGTCTTCAGCTAGTCAGCCTGAGATCATTTCCATCTAATCTGCTTATATCTCTTAATCGAATTAGTAGTGAAAGTTTTATGAAAAGTATGATAACCATATTCATCCACACAGTCACACAGAGTTAAAGCACAACCAAAACTTTTCTTCCACAAATTGGATGAAGTTTTTTTATGTTTGTTTTTTACTGTGAGAGGGCCAAAAATGACAGTGTATCTTTATTTAATATTTTAAGCGTAAACATTAACTAGCTACTTTGTAAAGGTCTTTTTTCTCTCTCTCAAGTTTTCACAGATTCCTAACACTCTCTCGTGGCCCCCTTGAAAACCCCTTGCACCACAACATCAGCAGAGGTACATGTTCAGAAAAGATTTTTGGTGAAATACTAAGCTAGCATCTCCCAATAAATCAGGCTTTCTGTGCCTGTATTTGATGAACTCATAAACATTTTTCCACCCTGAAGTACTTTATCTGCATTATGTCCCTGAGCTGCGGAGGCTGCTGTACTCCATGTTTTATGAGGGGTTCAAACCCTCCGCCTGCGGTAAACTCTTCATTTTTCCGCTGTCACTATGTCTGGCACTGGCGGTTAGATGGCTTTTGTGTTCTTACACCTTTGAAAGAAGATGAAAGCGAGGCATCATCCCTGTGCACCAAACACCTCGGCTTCATTAATTAGTCTGATTCATCTCCCTGCTTGCGCGCACCGTTCAGAGCTCCAAGAAAACTCTGAGTCGTGCCCCCTCGACCCTCTGCCCCCCGTCTGCAACAGAAGGTGAAGAGAAAACACAGTTTAGCCAATTAAAAAGATACATACCAAGGCGAATCTTGCAAAACGCTCTGTAGTTCTGCACTGTGGGTACTTAGCGAGGCCCCATTGTACATCAGGGTTCTCAAGGGTAAAGCGGTCTGCTCTAGCTCCGTGAAGGATGGCTCAAGTCTCTTTCCAGCCGAGTACCTTTCAGAGCCATCACGGCAACGCCTTCTCTAATGGCCTCCTGTCTAAATGAGCAGCGGTGGAGTGTGCAGCGGTGCCGCACTGACCCTGTCGCCATCCATTAGGCACAGTGCCTTTGGACACACTGTCTGTCTGTGCCACGTTCTCATTTGTGGCACTGCAGTATCATGTTCATCTCCAGATGGAAGCTGCCGTTTTGTAATAAGTAAAGAGCGCTAGGACTGGCTTGGATGTGTACTGGAAGAATGACTTTGGACCCGCAGGGACGGGTCTAATAAGGCTTCTGACTGAGAGGACTAGCAGACTTTGTGATTTTAAGAGCTCAACATCACTTACTTTTAATTTTAGTAAGTGATGTTGAGCCTACATCTGCAGCACATTAGCGCAACGCCAACATGAGACGTGCTGAGCTTCCACACAGACAGCCAACTGTGATTTCTGGGTTTCCACATTAGGGAGTATTTCCTTTGATAACAGACATAAATTATAAAAGTTATTGGAGAAATTATTACAGCCAGCATTTGCTCATCATAAAATTAATTTACATAAGGCAAGGGACCATATTTATGTCCAAATGGTACATGATTTACAAATCCCAAAAGCCAGATCTCATTAGGATTTGTAAGCATTTAATTTGAGCATAATGTTTACACATACATACAATATGGATGTATTGGATTGTTTCAGTAATGATTAAATGATGATAGAACTTAGTTTTGGATAAAACGATGGCACATGATATCACATGGAACATATATACAAAAAATATATAAATACATATAAATATATAAACAAAAAAATTATAAAACATTAAAAAGACTAATTATTTAAGCTAAAAGTTAAGTGAAAACAGATAATAAAAAATAATCTAAATTAAAATATTGACAATATACACTCACCTAAAAGATTATTAGGAGCACCATACTAATACTATGTTTGACCCCCTTTCGCCTTCAGAACTGCCTTAATTATACGTGGCATTGATTCAACAAGGTGCAGAAAGCATTCTTTAGAAATGTTAGCCTATATTGAAGAGATAGCATCTTGCAAATGGTGGAGATTTGTGGGATGCACATCCAGGGCACGAAGCTCCCGTTCCACCACATCCCAAAGATGCTCTATTGGGTTGTGATCTGGTGACTGTGGGGGCCATTTTAGTACAGTGAACTCATTGTCATGTTCAAGAAACCAATTTGAAATGATTTGAGCTTTGTGACATGGTGCATTATCCTGCTGGAAGTAGACATTGGAGGATGGGTACATGGTGGTCATAAAGGGATGGACATGGTCAGAAACAATGCTCAGGTAGGCTGTGGCATTTAAACAATGCCCAATTGGCACTAAGGGGCCTAAAGTGTGCCAAGAAAACATCCCCACACCATTACACCACCACCACCAGCCTGCACAGTGGTAACAAGGCATGATGGATCCATGTTCTCATTCTGTTTACACCAAATTCTGGCTCACCCATCTGAATGTCTCAACAGAAATTGAGACTCATCAGACCAGGCAACATTTTTCCAGTCTTCAACTGTCCAATTTTGGTGAGCCTGTGCAAATTGTAGCCTCGTTTTTCCTATTTGTAGTGGAGATGAGTGGTACCCGGTGGGGTCTTCTGCTGTTGTAGCCCATCCGCCTCAAGGTTGTGCGTGTTGTGGCTTCACAAATGCTTTGCTGCATACCTCGGTTGTAACGAGTGGTTATTTCACTCAAAGTTGCTCTTCTATCAGCTTGAATCAGTCAGCCCATTCTCTTCTGACCTCTAGCATAAAAAGGCATTTTCACCCACAGGACTGCAGCATAATGGATGTTTTTCCCTTTTCACACCATTCTTTGAAAACCCTAGAAATGGTTGTGCATGAAAATCCCAGTAACTGAGCAGATACGAAATACTCAGACCAGCCTGTTTGGCACCAACAACCATGCCATGCTAAAAATTGCTTAAATCACCTTTCTTTCCCATTGTGACATTCAGTTTGGAGTTCAGGAGATTGTCTTGACCAGGACCACACCCCTAAATGCATTGAAGCAACTGCCATGTGATTGGTTGATCAGATAATTGCATTAATGAGAAATTAAACAGGTGTTCCTAATAATCCTTTAGGTGAGTGTAGTTTTACTTTATTTACAATAGGTAAATAAAGTAAAACCATATGTAAATAATAGTTTAATTAACAATAGTATATCAATAATATTACAAAAATAAAAAAATAAAATCTTAAAGATTTGATAATTGGGCAAACGTTGGAAGATTCAGATATTTTCACTTGTTTCCAAGCAGACTGATGAAAAAAACCAGTGTCCACTTAATCAGTGAAGTACAAATCAGCCGCTCAGATTAGAGCTTGCCAGATGAGAAAGTGCTTTCCAGCTTTGTCTGCAATATGCATTAAACAGCCAGTGAACAGTCTGTGTGGTCGGCTTGAAGCTGAGACTAGTGTGTAATTGTAAAGTAATTGCGACCCCAAAAGATGAGAAGTCGTTCACAATTTTATATTGTTTCATAAAAGCCTATATTGTAAAATACAGAGCTGATAAATAGGTTTTGCTGCATTGAGTTCAGCATGCACAAAAACCAGTTCAGCTTGAGAACTCTACTTGCAGATGCAGTGCAGAACCACATTACACAAGTGTGAAAATAAGCAACCTGTTAACACAGATGCCAAAAAAAGCGTCATTCAGACTTGTTTCACACACCTGCGGCATCTAATTATTGAAATATTCATCAGAGAGCTGCAGGTGATGAAGAACCCATCCACACTAGCTCTTGGCTTGACATTGGTTGACCCTCTTGACAATACAGCATAATTATAACCTGGAATTTCAGCTTCACAAGTCTTCGTTCATTTAGAGCACACATCAAACATCAGGGAAATGTGTGTCTGTGTGTTTGCATTCCCTCAGTTGTAAACAGCAATTCTGGCCTAGATAAGGAGGCCGAAGGTAATGGAGAGAAAATCCTTTTAGAACTCGTCATGCTCTGTACAGCGTCTAGATTAGGATTTCTGTTTATAATCCTAATGAAAATCAGTGTTGGAAATGACTTTCTTAATCAGCTAATACTGTGGCCTGTGCCAGCTTCTTTAATTTGCCCAACAGCTCATGTTATCTTGCACACCTAGTTTGTTTACTGCTTTCCAAATGTAATTGAGACCACACCAAATGGCTGGTACTAACGGACTTGGCCTTGAAAGGCGAAATCCTCTCATGTTATGAAGCGCTCAGTAAAATTTGGTTTGGATCTCAGCAGGGAGCTGCTAATCATTACTGGTGTTTGATTTTTCTCAAACTTCGATCCTAACTTTCACAGGTTCGGAAAGCAACAGAAAGAATGACCTACTTTGGAAACTGTGGGACGTTCTGCACTCTAAAAGTAGCAGACATTAAAAAAAAATGTTTCAAAATGTCTTCCATTTCCTCTAGCGCGCCACAGAGTACACAGAAGTAATAAAGGGTCAGCCTTTTAGTTGAGTCGGAGTCATTATAGTTGTTTTTCAGAGTGTGGCTTGATACGTTTCTTAGTCAAAATAAGCTATCATTTCATTTTTCTTTTTAAATTCAAGTATAGACGAAATGCCCTTGAAAAAGTGTCTTTATTGTCCAAAGACAGACAGTCACATTGCAGCAGGCATTTGATCGAAAGATTCTCTCTTTAGAATTCCACAGAAAAAGCAGGAAACCAAAACTCTAATATGTTCACCTTGTTTTGTCATTTTATGTCAGGATCCCAGTGCATGTAATGACACAAAGTGTGTTTATCTCTTAATTGGTGGGATGAGGACCACCCCCTCTATTGTGCTGGCCTTTCTTTGCAAGTCCACTCTCATATTTTGCCTCAATCCCTCCAGCTGCCATTGCAGCACAGCCTCCCTCTCCCTCAGCTCGGCCAGTGCCGTCGATGCCTGGGGCTTCCCAGCTGTCACAGCCAGGCCAGGCTCTCCGTTGTGGAATCTGTGAGGTGGCTTTATGGGCTGTGGATCTTGGAGACATGGCAAAAAGCCACTTGATGTGATTCCGGAGGTGTTGGTAAGATGTAGACCTTCTAAATAGCCTGCAACCTTCTTCTCCACCTCCATTCTCTGCCTCTCAGAGAGCCGCGAAGCCCCCTGACGTTCCCCCTAATGAGAACGAGAGCTTGCTAAGACTGATGATCTCAACAGACAGGAATACTGATCAAACATCAAAAAGATACTAATATCAAAAAGAAAGGTATTGCGGCAGCCCAGATGATCAAGTACGTGGGAGTATAATCGTCAGTGTCTCTTGCATCACAAGGAATGTGTTTAGAATTCATGTGAAGAAAGTTCAGCCTCAGACATTCAGAATAAGACCGCAGCCATAGCGGAAGGCCATTTATCATAATACGTTAGATCTGTGGATTTACCACATCACAAAGACCACCTAATTATCCATCGGACCCACCACATCGAATTAAGTGTAATTTATTCAGGCGATAAAAGAATGCAATGATGAGATGACCTAGTTTATATAATGCTTTTAGCACTATCCTCCCTCATTGTCGGAATATTAGGACACATCTGAAGTCTGCTGGTACTACCTTTGAACAGGTAATAAAATATGATATTACACATGCACAGAACAAATCATTTGCCTTGGGGAATTGGAAGCTATGGAAACCCAAAGAATAATAATAATAATAGGTCATTATTAAACAACATAAAAAAAAAAAAAAAATTGAGTTATCACTTTTTTTGTGTATTGCTGGGACATAAAATCATTGTGTGATAAACACATCTATGTGTGAATGAGTTCATATAAATCTTGACTGTCAACATCTCAAGCAGCAAAACTGACAAGAGCTTGAATTTTAAAACTTCATACAGTGAAATCCTGGCCTTATTATAAGTTGAAGCCTTCCCATCTGCACTTATGCAGGTGGATCTCACCTACTGGCGGGTCATTACCTGTGAGGGGAGTGTGAGAGTGGACTGCTTTATTCGTCTGGCTCTCAGTTCTGTCTGTAGCCTTAGCAGCATCTTGTCAAGTTGTCTGACTGCTCTCCTGGTCTTGTCGCCGTGGGGACACCTCACCGTGACAGCCCGCTCCCCAGGTGGCCAGTCGGCAGGCTCCACCTCGGACACATCGGCTTGGGAGCTGTCGATTACGCTGTCCTGCACGAAGACAATGGCATGAGTGCAACAGGTCTGTCAGAAACACTTCTGCATCGATTGAGATGCACTGTGCTCAAGCCATGCCAGAACAGTGAAAAGTTCTCTTTGAAATCATTTACTAAAGAACTATCAGAAAATTTCTCAGAAGTTTCTCGTTTACAAAAACATGCATACTGTGTAGTTTGCTTTTCGTCAGGTTTTTTTTCTTTAAAGGGAACCCCTGGTGTTAAGAATTGTATGGCTTAATAAAACTTAAATGTTGTCTCTTACTGAAATATATAGTAGAAAATCCATACAAGTTTAGAACATTTACTTTTATGCATTTGGCAGACGCTTTTATCCAAAGCGACTTACATTGCATTTTAAGGTACACATTTTACATTTTTGTCAGTTATTGCTTTCCCTGGGAATCGAACCCATGACCTTGGTGTTGCTAGCGCCATGCTCTACTGTTTGAGCTACAGGAAAGCCCAATGGATAGAAAATCCACATGGTTTTATATATACTTTGGACAAAGTGGGGTGCCATTTTGCTTAGTTGCACAGTCAGTGGATGTGTGTGACTCGGTAAACACTGGCCAAAGTCATCAGGGCTAAAGTGGAGAGAAGGCATCTTCCCTTTTTTCTCCTTTTCATGCCACTAGGAAAGCAGTAAAGACTTACATCACTTCTCCTGTTGCCCTTAGACTGAAAATTAAAAAGCCGTACAATGTGGCGTCGTCTAAGTTTTTTGAGTTGTGTTGAGGTAAAAAATAGCTACAGGTAGCACCAGTTGCTCACTGAGTGCAACCATTTGACATCGACTCCGCATCTAAACAAATGTTTTCTAAAACAGCAAGGCGTTTCTAGTAATTATGAAAACTTTGATTAGCTGGTTTACTTCAGGTGTTTAATTAGGATTAGCGCTAAGATATGAGGGAAGGTGGGTACTCATTCCCTAGTATATGAATGTTAGGTTAATATTAGGTTATTTGATCCACTGCGATGAATTGCAACAAAAGAAAAACCCAAACCAAGATTTTACATGGATCTAGGGTGCATTTTCCAAAAGCAACATAAGCCAACTATAGTTGCATGTTCATTGTTTCCCAAAACCATAGTACCAACCAACAAACATTTGCAAAGAGCACAGCAAAGTTGGAACTACAGCTCTCGACCTGTGGTTAAAATGTGGTTTCATGTTAGAGATTTAACGCTCTATAAGAAAGTTACTATACATCAGAACCTCTGGAATTTGATGGAATTTGAATAAGACAACTGAGAACAAAAATTGAAAAATAGATGGCATGTTCATTATTACAGCAATAAATCTGACATTAATTAAATCTTGAAGTTAGTGTTGTATGATGTTGATTGTGACAACATTGTATGTTGAACCAACATAGTTTGACTGATCGATGTGTGGTAAAGTTGCTACAGTTTTGAGAAACAGTCATGACTTGCTAGACTGGGTAAACCCGGCCTGTTCTGCCAGCGATTTGATTTCGCCCAGCAACTCAGTCTGGAAACCTGTACATTCATTTCTACTGCTTCTGTTACACTTTTGTGGGAACCAATCACAGACTGGCTTATCCACCTGGCATGCAATGGGTGGGTTTAACACGATGACGGATATAGAAATGATGGGTCGATGCCTGTTGATCACGCCTCTTGTTGTCTGATTGGTTGAAGGACTATCCAATTGCGTACAGAGTTATTTGAATAATGCCAGTTGATTATGCCCCTTGTGCAGTAGAAAATACAGAGCAGACTATCCAGACCAATGTTCAATTTTAAATTGAGCTTGGTCTGGTGATAGCCAGACAAATGACTTGCAGCAATTTATGCCATTGTACGGGAAATGAAACTTAAGATTGTGACTGCTATGTTATTTAAGTAAGACCAAACTAATAGGAAACGACAGTAGACACTCGTGTGATTGGCTGTTATTTCTGATCAATTTTCTCTGGTGTTGACAGACAAATTTCTTTCAGCAGTATTCTTGTTGCATTACATCTGGTTAGGCCACGGTGTTAGCGTGAAAGGGCCTTAAGGAGTTTAGAATAATCTAATAACCCTACGCATGAGCAATAACAACAGCAAGCACGACTGATTGTTTTCTTGTTGAAACAGTTCAGCTACAACATTTCCCAACACTTCAGAATAATCATCAACGTGTTTTGAGTAGCCGATCCAGATTTGTCAAAGTCAGAATTTGTGTGAGCACCTCCAAAGAAAATCAATTCTTTAAGAACCTGTGCTAATCAACAGCGACTCTACCAAAATCTGAAGCTTAAGAGCATCACTCTTGTGTGGACAGTGACAAAACAATCCTGCCCAAATAGCAATCCGTCCCCAAAATGTTTGGCTTTCATCAAGGACTATAGATTTCCCATTGATGCAGTGGGCATGCTATTTGATTTCCATTCCTTTTCTTCCTGTTCTTTGGACCGGGGAACTTTTGTCTGCCTTTTAAAACTCTAGATTGAATTTCTCAGTAAAAGGCACCTAAAATGTAATTAATAAGGTTTAAAGTATTTTTACAACTCAATTTGATATTAACCATCACATTCAGTGAACCATCACAATGTGCTTTATTCTGATTGTGCGACTTATATTGAGGTACAACATAAAACTGTAAGAGAAAAGTAATCATTTCAATAGTCGGATGTGCTGGAAGTGAGAAAAGAAAAGCCCTCCACCATTTATCCATCTGAAAGACACCCATGAGCTCACCACTCTTACTGAATAGCAGTTAAAACATCCCATTTTACTTCAAAATTCACAATGAGAGTGAAAAATGAAAACCCTGCCAAGTGCTCAGGACCCACTCCTGCTAGCCGGGACTTCTTTACAACTTCATTTCAAACTGGAGAGGTGCCAGCATGAGTAAGGGCTCTTGTCTGCCAGATTCAGAGTCCTGGAGCGACCGTGCATCACCGTGAGTGACAACTCAAAGCTAGGCAAGGTTACTGCGGGAAGACCGTCAGTGTGGCTCTCTACAACACTATATACAAATAATATACAAATTCAATTTAGCTTCATTTGGTAACTTTTCAGAGTAAGCTAATTTGATAGTGTTGAAAATCTCCCACATCTGTCTCAATGAACCAGCCATGCATAAATAACTGGGGCTGAACAGTCATGTGAATGCGTGAACAAACAGAATTTTAGATAAAGGAGCGCGAGTTTGAATCTTAAATTCATTTTTGCATGGAACTGAGCATACATACCATCCAGCACCAGAATAAATGCTCATGGAGTTTCCAATCCATATACGCCTCCAGAATCCCATTCAGTGCTTGTATCCGCTCCAGCTCCTGAAATAAAATGTAACAAAGAAATCCTGATTACACGCAGGGTAGCGCTGTTGTTTTAAAAACAATAAAACCCAGTGTCCTACAGTGCAAGTACAGTGTTGTGCACACTTGGCAGCTGCTTTGATCTGTACTCAGGGGCAATTTTTCCCTGTAGGAGCTCAGCTAATACCTCACGTCTCTGCGGTTAGACAGAAGCGCTCCAGGGACTTAGGCTGATAACTTCTCTCAGCACCCCACACAGGCTGAAGGGCAATGGGGAGGGAGAGATCCCTGAGCTGCCCACCATGCCTTACACGGGCTTGAGAAGAGAGATCTATTAGCCTGTGTCTGAACACATCCCACATTGTATACTTCACACACTTAGACGTGACTGTCCAAGGACTAGAATAACTGAGAAAACTATTAGTTAGTATTATAGGCAAGACATGCAATCTGAAATCTTTGCTCATGGGCGTTTGGCTCTGCTGCCAGGATGTTTTGAGCTAATTATTGGAGCCACACATGACTAATTACTGTGAATTCTGATTGACTGGTCTCACCAGAAGAATGTGCAGTCCCAAATCCTTCACTAACATCATGAGCAGTGAGCGCTACAAGAAGAGTTGGACACTTGTAATATGTCTAATATAACGGTGATGCCATTAAGTTGACCAATGAAGTGTCAGTATGCCCATTTCATGCCTGCCACACGTGTGACTCTGTGTGTATGACAGTACATAGCACGCCTAACCAGGTGCAGCATGGCACGATTTCAGGGAAGAGATTTGTTTCTTAACACTGAACAAGGGTTTGCTGTGCAATTACACAAAAACAAGACAATCATAATTTTATATGTAATATACAGGTTAGAGGCAGCTTTTACTGCCAGTACATTGATTTAAAGCTTAGCAGCAAAATCAAAAAATGTTTTTGTCATTTATACAAATCATTTCTTACAACTGTCCATTCCCATTAGTCGATTCAAAACATTGTTTAATTTGCTTAATAGCTTTTTAATTACATTTCTTTTATTAAAATTAAATAATTTGATTGCTCTTCATTAATTCAATTGGTCAAAGACAGTAAAAACAGTCATTTGTAAAATACAATTAAATAATAGCTTGTTTCTAATTTTTTCCAAATAATTATTTATTTATTATAGGTATTTATTATAGGTAATAATTATTTATTATATTAATTAATTATTATAGGTAAGCAAAAAAGTTGATTTATTTCACTAATTCCATTCAAAAAGTGAAACTTGTATATTATATTCATTCATTACACACAGACTGGTATATTTTAAATGTTTATTTATTTTAATGTTGATGATTATAACTGACAACTAAGAAAAATCACAAGTGAAATAAATCAACTTTTTGATGATATTCTAATTATATGACCAGCACCTGTAATTCATGCCAAAGTTTACATTTACATTTATGCATTTGGCAGACAGACGCTTTTATCCAAAGCGACTTACATTGCATCGCAGGCACACATGTTTTACATTTTTCTCAATTCTTGCTTTCCCTGGGAATCGAACCCATGACCTTAGCGTTGCTAGCGCCATGCTCTACTGTTTGAGCTCACATGATCCTTCAGAAATCATTCTAATGTGCTAAAGACCATTTCTTACTATCAATGTGAAACCAGTTTGTGCCGTTTAATATTTTTGGTGGAAAATGGATAAATATTGCTGTGTAATATGTAGTGTATAGTATTATTATAATTTTTTTATGAGTTCTCATAAATAAAAACTATTCCTTCTTACTACTTCTTGCACTAAACATTTTGCTTCTACTTGCCACAATCGCTGTTTGAAATAACCATTCCTCTGATTAGGAAAAAAGAATCCAAGGCCTAAGTAGCAGCATTTATAAAACACACACACACACACACACACACACACACACACACACACACACACACACACACACACACACACACACACACACACACACACACACACACACACACACACACACACACACACACACACACACACACACAAACACACAAAAAAAAGTCTTTTTCACATAATGTCACTTATTTTCATCTTTCACTCACTTTTTCTATATCCCACTTGTCCTTTTTCACACTTTAAGACACTCTAAACAACCTGCCTTACAAAAACAGCCCCTTCGTTGAATGTCAGAAGGGAGACTTTTTCTCTGAGATAAAATACTCCTAAAAAGCAAAGGAAATGAACAGGAGAATGTGGGCCTTTTGACTTTAAAGATCAAGATCCACACTCTTCAAACAAGCAGGATTTCCCACCGTGTCAATCTGTCACACCAAAGAACAGGGCGGCAGGTACATAGAGTTGGATGCTTCATTTCAGCTTTCTCCAGAATAAGCCAGGGGATGAAAAACACATTGACAGCTGCATGCAATCATTCGCCGATTGAAATGAGCTTGTTACCTAGCTTACGGCAGTTATTATCGAGCGCTGATCACCATATGCTCTGATGACGGATAGAAGCACTTAACATACACCAAAGGAATACAAATGCGATGAGAAATCTCTGGAGAGAATCTAATTTAGTAAAGGTGTCACTTGTCATGTAATAACAATGATCAGGGTCTGAACTCATAACACTTGCCTTGTGTTTAATGGAGAAATCACAAGACCTACATGACCTCATGCCAATATTTCATTCAAATATTCCAGTATTTTCACGTCACCTTGTCAAATGCAGTTGATGTCGTGTTGCTGTGATGGGAACCAGCGACATGATGCTGACAGACAGCAGAGGGACTGATATTGGAGATAACCTAGAGAAAAAGATCACAGGATTTTATTTCATTTCTGCATTTCAATACAAATATGCTGTTTTTTATTATTATAATGTGTTAAGTGACTTGCCCTATGAGTGAATTTGGACCTCTCTTCCTGAGCTGAAAGTAAGCTCTTCCACTGGAGCCTTAGTTTCCCATACCGCCACCGCAGTGTCTGTAGTGCCTGATCCGTCTTCACTGTGGCATCCTCTCCTGGTCCACAAGCCACAACGTCATCATCTCCATGTATTAGACCTTGGGGGAACTTACATGTCCACAAACATATTAGGAAAAATCATAACAATAACTTTTAAGCACCATTTTATTATCTGGAGGCAAACATACAAATCAAATCGTACAATGAAGAAAACCTTCAGTAGATTAAGGTTTTATGATTTAACCCTGAGAAGATGTGAAACCCAAATTGTTTTCAGGGAGATTTTGATTTTGCATTGATAATAAAACAGAAATCACAATATATATATATATATATATATATATATATATATATATATATATGTATGTGGCCGTGCGTTGCCTATCTATGATATCATACCCACGTTTCCGCGTTTTGCTCATATCATATATATGTGGCCGTGCGTTGCCTATCTATGATATCATACCCACGTTTCCGCGTTTTGCTCATATCATATATATGTGGCCGTGCGTTGCCTATCTATGATATCATACCCACGTTTCCGCGTTTTGCTCATATCATATATATGTGGCCGTGCGTTGCCTATCTATGATATCATACCCACGTTTCCGCGTTTTATTTAAAATTGCTGATTTTCTGCTCAATATGCTAATATGCTGATTTATGTGCACATATATAAAGACACCATGTAGTTGTATGCAGCACTTGTTTTAGGAACAATGCAACACTCCTTTTTTGTTCTGTAGAATATCTAAATGCTGGTATTGAATAACAGATTCTGTTTGCTTATTTTTTGTTATAATGGGTATTTTATTAAACTGATGATAATAATATATGCTAATAAAAACTGGAGTTAGAAAGAACAAATTTATGGTTTACTGTAATGTTAGGTTGTGATGGTGATGGTATATATATATATATATGTGGCCGTGCGTTGCCTATCTATGATATCATACCCACGTTTCCGCGTTTTATTTTGTAGAAACCATGGAAACATCAAAGACGCATTCATATATTATGTTTTATTAGACAGGTGAGCAACTGTTTGGATACATTCATCAACAGAAAACTAATCATTGTTAGCTGAAGACAGTTAGTCTTATTGTTTAAATCTCGTTTTCTTGATTTACTGTGAGTACCATGTTTTATATCATGGCTAATATCAATCAAGCTTACTGCAGTGTCTCATAGTAGCCCCGATCGAATACACAGAGTAGCATTAAAACTAGGGCCGGGACTTTAACGCGTTAATTAAGATTAATTAATTACGTGACTTTAACGCGTTAATTAATTACGCAAAAAAAAAAAAAAAATTAACCACACTTATTTTTGCACCGCGGAAAGTTTTTCATTGAAAGAGTTTCGACGGACCGATTATACTGGAACACCAACTAGCGCTCGCTCCGGAGTCACGACAACAACAAACCATGGGTGCGTCTCAATCAGCTCCCTAGTTCAGTAGTCAGGGCACTGATCAGGGAGTCAGCCCATTGACTTATGTCCTGATCAGTGCCCTGACTAGTGAACTAGGGAGCTGATTGAGACGCAGGGCATGAGTGAACATGAACGAAGAAGCTGATGAGACCGCTTTGCTTGGCCCCGTGGATGGGAAATTTTGTTTTAAAAAACGAAAGAATGGAAGCGTCGTCAAGAGCATGGTTGTGTGCAAGCTATACAACAAGGAATTTGCGTATCACCGCAGCACATCGAGCCTCAGATATCACAAATATACTTTTGCTACACTTAATGGCAAACATTGCGCTGGTCTGCTGGACTGAAATAAATAAACAATATTTTGTTGATTAAGCTTATGTATTCAGTCATTATTCAATGGTATACTAAAAATACATGTGAAAAATTACTTGTCATTGTTCTCAGGTCAAATATTTATATGCAATTAAAATGCGATTTATTTCGATTAATTAATTACAAAGCCTCTAATTAATTAGATTAATTTTTTTAATCGAGTCCCGGCTCTAATTAAAACATAACTTTCAACACACTCAAATGTATCTAATATGATAAATAAGCTCTGTGTTACTCCACATACGTATAAGCGGAAGAAGTGGAAGCAGACATATACGGCATAATAAAAGCTCCGCAAAATCAAGGCATCATCAAGCTGTGCCTTTGTTTTGAAAAGTAATCTCTCCCGGCGAAAAATTACTGAAAAGAAAATAATTTAAATTAAGGAAAAGAAAAATACAAAAGTGTTGCTTTTAGCAATTGTTTAGATGACAACTATAGCAGTACATTTAAAATATTTTTAAAGAATTCTCTCACCAAGTCTGCATTTATTTGATCAAAAATACAGTAAAAACTGTAATATTGTGAAGTTATTACAATTAATAAAATTCAAAATAACTGTTTACTGTTGTAACATGTTTAGAAATGTAATGTACTTCTGTCATGGCAACGCTGAATATTTAGCAGCCTTTACTCCAGTTCAGTGTCACATGATCCTTGAGGAATCATTCTGATATGCTGATTTTCTGCTCAATATGCTAATATGCTGATTTATGTGCACATATATAAAGACACCATGTAGTTGTATGCAGCACTTGTTTTAGGAACAATGCAACACTCCTTTTTTGTTCTGTAGAATATCTAAATGCTGGTATTGAATAACAGATTCTGTTTGCTTATTTTTTGTTATAATGGGTATTTTATTAAACTGATGATAATAATATATGCTAATAAAAACTGGAGTTAGAAAGAACAAATTTATGGTTTACTGTAATGTTAGGTTGTGATGGTGCATAAGACAAAATAAACTTTGGAAAAACTGACTGAAACAAATAATAAATGAGTGGAAAAACGTTCAAATGGATCAAATCAAATAGGATTTTAATTAACTCTGTTCCATTTCAATTTTTTAAATTAAAAGGTTCAGGGTATTCTGAGTGGTTTCTAGCTTACTAGCTTAGCAGACAAAAGAGCAAACCTTGAAGTCTCTGACATTCTGTTTTGTAGATATGACTTGTCCCAATCCTTTAAAGTAAGTTTAAAGTGTGAGGATTTTTTAATCATCAACCAGGTGACGAATCAAAAGCACCATACCATTTGGGGTTTCACTCATGATTGCAGCACAAACAGTGTGGGACAAGTTACAGGCTGATGTATACTTAAGGTTAATATTATTAGTCCTAGGTATGAGCAATAGCGATGCTTGACTTAGCAAGCACCATCGAAACAGATGAACCTGACACTTAGAAAGTCTCCATTTAATTCAAGTTTTAGGACTTAACCAATTACTTTTAGACTTTCAAAAAGAATGAAACCGCTTTAAAATTGATCCTAAAAGCAAACAGGATTTTATTCATTGTGTTCTAGTCATGATTGCTTTTTATTAGAAAGTCAATTAGATTAGTCAACCAAGAGCAAACGAAACCACAATGGTTTAGTGTCTCAGTCTTGTGTACTGTTCTTAAGTGGCCGCTGATATGATTTCAGTAACAACACTGTTGATTTTTTTTAAAGAATATCCAGTCCAGTCTGTGAGCATCAATCTGCATAAAATTCAGTGTTAATCTGCTCTCTGCTGGCCTTACATAGAATAACATTTGATATAAAAACTTGATTTTTCTTACTAAATCCTATTGTTTAACATCAATAAAGAAAAGCAAATATTAAAATTATTTAGTCATCTCTCAACTTAGGGCTCACCGTTGGTGCAGATAAGAGCATATCTAACTGATGAACCTTCTCTGCCAGCAGGACGTCCAACAGATTCCCAGATGACAGCACCCAGCCGAGCGCCAGGAGCAGATCTCGGCTCCCCACCTCTTCTATGTCACTGGGTGGCCGGGGCCCCACCACCCACGGGGCCCCATAGCCACAGTGCCACAAAGCACTCCTCACATACAGCAGCTGCATGTCTGCAAGCACAACACTGTTGGTTGTACAAACAATAGTGTATCACACATGGACTGATATTATGGGCAATGGGCAATTTTACCAAAGTCTTTAGAGTCCCGGCAGTGGCACGCACAATCCAGTGCAAAGGCTCTCTGCAGAAGGCTACTTAACAAACTCCACATGTCCAGCGCCTGAAAGCAAAGCATATTTTTGAGCACACTAAGCAAGGTTTATCTATTTAACGATGACTTATATATCCAATTATCCTAAATCAAATTAGAGAGAGAGGGGAAGGGAGAAAGAAGTGGTACCATAGTGCTGATACCCATAGTGGGTCTCAGATGGTAACATACATACCAAAAATTAGTCAGACACCAAATATAATTTTTCTATTAGTAGGGCGCAGGACACTATAGTTAATTTATGTAAGTGAAGATAGCAAAATAAAGTAAACTAATATATTATACCCAAAACTTTATACAGTGGACCACCAGTAAAATTTATAAAAATGTGGGATCAAAATTATTCTCTTTGACTCTTTGACCTGACAATGTTTTGCTGAAGTGTTTTTTCTTTAATTGTTAATACAACCTTTTACACCACAGACTGAACAAAATTGTGTGTGTGTGTGTTAAAGAGAGAGAGAGAAAGAGAGAGAAATATGAGGACACAAATGTGTATAATAAAATGAGTATGACATAGGTATTACAAGGAGAGGGTGAAATAGGAGGACATTGGCCATGTCCCCACTTTTCAAAATGCTTATAAATCATACAGGATGAGTTTTTAGAAATAACAATGAAGAATGTTTCCTGTGATGGGTAGGCTTAGGGGTAGGGGCTTTTATATATTATACAAGTCAATCAATTCTTCGGCAGGAAATATAAAAAATAGCACACATATAACGTAGACCTTACCGAATCTTTTCTATTGAATTTGGCTCTTCTGAATGCCTCGGCTGTCGGGATCGACTCGACGTTTAACCCAGACAGTAGTTTACACAGTGAAGTGATGACCTCTTTAACTTTAACACTCTTTTCGCGCTGCATTTTTCTTCGAGCTAAGTTAGTAGGGTGACATTTTTGACGGTCGTTAGACAACAGCTACTTCCTAGTTGGGTGATATTTCCTCCGTTTTGATTAGTTGCTGTTTTAGCGCGCTTCGTGATTGGCGTGAATCATGACCAATAGGCATTGTAGACAGCCCACCAGGATGACGTCTGCATTAAAAGTCAGTCGTGCAGAAATACTGCAAACTCTGACATGAAGATTATTTTGAAACCTTACAAGGACTTTCAAACTGCAAAAGCCATGGGAACTATGGACATTTAAATCCCTCTTCTTTATTTTAAGTACACACGTATCCTTTCCTGTAATTTTTTCTTATATTTTTCTTTCTCTTTAACATGTTTTTTCTTTAAATTATTTAAACGTGAAACATTTGAAACAAACGTGACACAATCTTCAGAAGTGTTACATGTATATTTATGGAGGGGAAAAATCTGCAAAACTCTTGATTTATGTGCATATTTTATTTGAGTGTGTGTGTGTGTGTGTGTGTGTGTATATATATATATATATATATATATATATATATATATATATATATATATATATATATATATATATATATATATATATATATATATATATATATAAAAAATATTTTTTTTATTTCGCTCCATGATGCCTTTGTTATAAGGATCTGAAAGAAGAGGAACATTTCCCTCATATTTTGTGATTATGTAACGTTTATGATAACTGGGTAACGCACTGAATACACACTAATCATAGGTCTTTTTTTATTTACAGATGAACAAAACAATTAAGATTGTGTACAACTTTACTTCTTAAAGAACTTTACTGCCCCCTACTGTTAGAGGATTGTCTTTCATCCGCTTTCATCCCATACAGATTGATACAGATTAACAAGGCAATGCCAGGGCCTACATAATATTAATGATAATGTGATGTTATCATAATTGAAAATAGAACAAAATAACTTTTGCAGAGAGGAAAACTTGTATTTTATTGAGAAACAGACATGCTTAAAATATTAACAAAAAAAATGAAATCACATTCATAAAATTGAAACTTTTAAGTTCCACAATACACTGAAGTTACTCTATGAAGAAATGCTACAACGTGTTTAATTGCTCTCAATGTGCAATTTGCTTTAAGTACTTGTGTAAACAATACACAGTAAACTGTATGACAGAAGAATAACTGCCAATCAATTAAGGGTTTTGCGTACTGAAAATTATTACAAAAATATGCTTTTTAGAAAATGCATTTAATTAAAATGGCCCTTCTTATAGTCATTAATAAACTTCAGATACATAGAATTGTTAGAGTAATAGAGACACACTAAATCATAGCACCACTGAAGAGGTTATGGGTTATAGCATGTCATACCCTTGATGCATCTATCCATGCAGTTTTGTACTTGCTTTTATTTTACTGTTACAATTGAACAAGTTATTGGTAACCCTGAAAAATACAGATTTTCTGATTTGCTAAAACAAATTTTTCAAAACCTTAAACATAAAACCAAATCTTCAAATCTTTTATCTGTGCTATAATAATAATAATAATAATAATAAAAATCAAAGAATGCTTTTAAATCATATACAGCCAGTCGAAATATAAACACTACAGATTAATTAGACACTACATAAAAAATGGACAACACAGCATCTAAAGCAGGGGTTTTCAAACTGGGGTCCGGGGATCCCCAGAGGAGTCCTCCAGAAGGTTCGTAAGTCCCCAGAAAATTATTGAGAATAAAAAGCCAAAGTCTACCGAATGCTGTTTCTCTCTTTTCTTGCCATATGCATACTTTCCAGAATTGTATATGTTTTACTTTGTATCTTTCCAGTGAGTTTCTCACATTAGTCCCCTGGGGTCACTGGAGTTGTAAGGCAGTCTTAACGCAGTACATAAGCTGCTTACATACAATTTTATGAAAGTTGCTTAAATAAATAATTTTTATTGAAAAGGTTCTTCTTCAGGTAAATACATCCACCATTCAGTATAGTCAATTTAAGTTGGGAAACAATATGTTGTATTTATGATGTCACACTTACTATTTATCTAACAGTTTAAAACATTTTTTTTCCATAAAAATATATATAGATGGATTTTAGGAAGGGGGTCCCCCTAAAAGTTTCATCTAATTTGGAGATCTTTTGCATCATAAAGTTTGAAAACCCCTGATCTAACGCATGCAAAGTATATTGTAACAAAGTAAATACATTTTGCAATGACGTAAAAAAGTACTAATCTCAATTTACACTAGTAAGGTGAAAAATAGTATACTGTATGCGCTGCAAGTGTAGCATTGTACTGAATGCCTGTATATTCAGCACTTGCATCCTGTAAAAAATATAGTAGTCCAACTGCAAAAGTCACAAAGTAAAAACATTTTTTTTTTTAAAGCATGTCACTGTAGAGTTGTAAAACTGCAAAGTCAAAGTCCAAAAAGATTTATTCTGCCTCGGCATCACATCTTTGTATCTGTCCACATCACAGGCAATGTTGTGTCTTGCCAGTCAGTGTGCCGACTCCAGCCTTTACAACCCTGCTCCTTCTCATCCTCTTCCTCCTCGTCCACCACCTCTTACACATACTCTTCCTTCTCTCCTTTTTAGATTGTTTCCATCTATTCCACCGGTGCACTGAACTGGCTTATTTTGTACAGTTGGTTTGATCATTAGAAATAAGTGTGAACACCTTTGAGTCGTTGTGTGTAAAAGATGACAACTGTGTTTTAGTTATGTTTAACTTTAACACAAGTGCATCACAGTGAAATATGTGTTTTAATGAGTGAGGACGTGTTTAGAGTTTTGCACACACAAAAAAAATGCAGTTTTTGGTTGCCTCGAAATAGCAACGCACCAAAAATGTGCCTGAACACACCCTAATTTTCAGACCAACCAATGGGCAAGAAGATGGGTGTAAATGCCTTTGACATTTAAACAACGTGGTGCAGGAATGAAAATTATAACTGCTTTGGGCTGAAACTAGCAAAACAAACTCAGTGACACCTGGCACCGCATTGCACCGTGTGATAGGGCCCTATATCTTTTAATATGTACATCCGGTGGTAATATGTAAATTAACTGGGTATTCAAGTCAAAAATATTATTTAATATAAGTACATTAAGTTATATTAAATTAATAACGTGATATTAAGGGATAGATAAAGTAGAAATAATTATTTGAGGTAACAATGGCACCCATCAATTAATTTTACAGTGTAAGTAATTAGTACCATCCAAAATGTCCTTCTGCACGACCCATAAATTATGATTGTGTATCTTCGCTTGTGCTAACGCTAACAAAACGAGGGTCAAGTGTGTGCTTTTCAAATCTATTCAAAAAGAGTTAAAGCTCAAGAAAATGGATTTAGCTTTTTATCTTAATTTGTAATAAATACACCTAAAAAAATATTGCACAGACTTTTAAAAGGTAAAAATGCTGGTGTTTGAACAATAAAAATGCATCAGCTTTAGAATATTAAAAGAAATTACATTAACTCTCCCCTTCAGCTTCTTCCTCTTCTTGTTTGATGACAGGGTTCCCTAAAAATGAAATTGTGATTTTATCATATTAACTTTTTTTTTCTTCATGTTTAAACAGATATGACACTTACCATCTAGCTTTTTAAGTTTGGGAAGCCTCTTAGTGGCCTCTTCTATCCAATTGCCATCAGTGGCATACTTTTCTTCTAATGGATTCCCCACAAAGACAAGGTCCACCAATGATGGAAGATCCGCCAGCTTTAGAAACTCACCTAAGGAACAAACAGTCTCATAAAATCCTCGTCCTTTAAAGGGATAGTTCACCCAAAAATGAAAATTCTGTCATCATTTACTCACTCTCCAGTCGTTCTAAACCTTTAATTAATTTATTTCTTCTTCTGCTGAACAAAAAATAAGATATTATATATAGAATATATAGAAGAATAAGTGTTTACAGTTGATGGACCCCATTGCCTTCCATAGTATGGGAAAAAAAATACTATGGAAAGTCAATGGAGTTCATCAACAGTAAGGTTACTGACATTCTTCAAAATATCATCTTTTGTGTTCAGTAGAAGAAAGAAATTCATGCAGGTTTGGAACAACATGAAGGGGAGTAAATGATTACAGAATTTTAATTTATGGGTGAACAACCCTTTAAGTACCATGACTAAGCTGCTATCAGACTCTCAGGAGAGTCCATTTTCCATGCTCACCCCAATCCTTGACCAAGTTGTTGGACATGTATAACACTTTGAGTTTCTTCATGACATGAATTCCCTTCAGTTTTTCTATGAGATTATAAGAGATCCACAGCTCCTCCAGAGTATCACCTACTGCCTCCTGTAGGGGACAGATAAGGCGTGGGAATTATCTCTGAATTCTTCAAGTTATCATTAACATTCTGTTACTTTACTTACAAGTCCATTAAGGTTTTTGATGTTATTCCGCCCCAAGGACAATATCTTGAGGTTCTCTGGGAGAGAAATGTTAATAAGCCGTTCAGCGATCATGACGAATGCACTTGACAGTTTTGCATTTGAAGGGAGTACTTACTTAGTCCATTCAAGTTGGCAATTTTTTCAATACAGTTTGTAGACAGGGATAATCTCCTAAGCAAGACAGAATATACAATGAAGTTATAATGGGAGTTATTATATCTGACACACATGGAAACGGTTTATAAGAAAACATACTAAAATTGGAGCTGTATATTTAGACTCACTCGCAGTTGACGAGATTAGAAAGGGATGCGTCCATTTTTTCAATGGGAGGGATCTGGCCATAAAGCTTTACTGCCGTGGCCTCACTCGCCTTTTCGCCTGTTTTCTCCTCCTTGTAACAACCAAGTGAAATCAATAAACATGATTAGCACACAGAAAATAACCTACAGTTTATACTAGGAATGTATAATAGGTTAAAACTCGGAAAAAGTTAATTTATAAAAAAAATTAGTAATATGTTTTTACCCATTTCCCCAGGGCCTCTTTAATAGTTGTTGCTTTTGCCTGAAAACACATAACATAACACCTTGATTGATTGATTGATTGGTCACTCATGGAAATGTAAGATAACGTACTGTTTATTGTCTTTGTCATGGCAATATATATATATATATATATATATATATATATATATATATATATATATATATATATATATATATAAACAAAAACAACAATAAAATGTATTACTACAAATATACTACTACGTTATATGTTATTAAAATCACCAGTTCATTAATAAATACAAATGCTAACTTACAACAAGCTCGCTGTCCACTAGACATTACGTTGAAATCTATAGTCTGTCACAATTTGTACATCTTAACCTAATATTCATACTAAGTTTAACACCTAATAAACAAACAACTGTGCACATTTAAAACCTAACTAGCTAATAACTAACAGCTAGCAAAGCGGCTAAATGTTAGTCTGCAGTAACAGCCTGACTCAAGTGATGACCATTGATGCAGCTTGTATTTGCATCATGAGTAATGTACTCTTTTCTTTATAAACAGCAAACGCTTTTTTCCTTATTTAGAACAATGCATTATGCACCCATTAACGTCGCATAATAAAGTGTATTAAAGCCACAAACAGGATGGGAACTCACCATGTTGTTCTTTACGGTTGCTATGGAACTACCCTGAAGCAACGCGCGTGCGCAACGTGATGTTTCCTAAGAGCACACGAGCAGGGAATCTGCCTGACAACATAAACATCGCGCTGATCACGTTGCCATATGATAGCTAAATAATTATATTGACTTAATAACTTAATAATAATTTGTGATATCGTTGGAATGAAAATAGAATAATGCTGGAAAAAGTACAAATGATACATCTTTACAAAAATAAGACCATCACAACAACAATAGGCCTAGGCCTACTTTTATTTAGTTTATGTTCTTTAAATTTTCATTCCTGGTATATTCACATTGTAGCAGCATAGCCTACTATTCATTGGTATCTTCACTACTTCTCGGAGGAGGCTTAAACTGAATAATATTACTTTTTTCCCCCTTTTTTTATTTTTTTTTTATTTTTTTTTTTTACAATATAAAGACCATTCAATTAAATACTAATGAGAATTCCGTACAATCTGGCTCAATTTTAATACTGTCCAAATACTGTACTGGTCCAAGTTCATGGGATCACGGGTTTGCGGTGTGATTCCACAGCCAGACCACTGGGTGGGAGTGATGTAGCAATGATTACAGTCATAATCTGTGCGTGTGTGTGTGGTCCTGGTAAACCCTATGTTGTGATGACATACCGTGACACACACAGTAATCTTTGACCTTGTGGAGACATTTTTGGTCCCCATGAGGTAAACAGCTAATACAATTTTAATATTGGTATTTTTTGAAAATGTGAAAATGCAGAAGGTTTTCTGTGAGGGTTGTGTTTAGGGGTAGGGTTAGTGGATAGAATAAACAGTTATGTAATTTTATTTATGTTATTTATGTTTTCCCCGCATGTGTGTGTGTGTGTGTGTGTGTGTGTGTGTGTGTGTGTGTGTGTGTGTGTGTGTGTGTGTGTGTGTGTGTGTGTGTGTGTGTGTGTGTGTGTGTGTGTGTGTGAGTGTGTGAGTGAGAGAGAGAGAGAGAGAGAGAGAGAGAGAGAGAGCAGAGAGAAAGAGAGAGAGAGAGAGAGAGAGAGAGAGAGAGAGAGAGAGAGAGAGAGAGAGAGAGAGAGAGATTTAACCCATACTTTTATTAAATCGGTATCAATAACAAGACTAAAGAGTAAAGGCCCGTTCACACCAAGATACATTAGTGTCCACACCAGGTGACAGTATCGTTCTGTTTATTCTAAGCGCATGTCTAGATTTAAAAGCTTGTGCTCTTTAAAGCAGGGTGGATTCTGATCTGCTGTGTTTTTATCTTTTATCAGCTGGATAAAATCGTTCTGAAAGTAATTCCAGTGATGTCTGTTCTCTGTGCCGTTATCTTTAACTGTGGTGTGAATTCTGCTATTCTTTAATATTGAGAACAATTTTATGAACTATAGACCTATGTTTATTGTTATCTTTATAGTTATCATTTGTAATGTGACTGGGCCTTAAATTCCCACAATAAGTATAAAAAAAGTCAACAACAAAAAAGTGTTAAACAGTAGGCATAAAGGCTATCCAGTGATGGGGCAATGCATTACAAGTAATGCAAGTTATGCAATTAGATCACTTTTTTTCAATTAACAATAAAATATCTGAGTTACTTTTAAAATAAGGAACTCAAGTTACTTTTTCACATTTATTGACTGATCTCTTATGTCCCCATGTTGAGAGAAATTGTAAGTGCAGATGTGTTGTGTACACTGTGTGACCATTATTGTAGTTCTATGTGAACATGCATTTATTCATCTCATTTGCACAAAAAAGATTTCGTATTTCTTAAAATGGACTTTATGTAAATGTATTTAATCTCGCTTCATTAACCAGTGTATTTGCTGTTGACCATAATGATCCAATTCAACCATACCAATAAGCAAATATTTCTTTAAATAAACATCACATCTGTTTCATTTATTAAATTTATTTTTTATTGAAGGAGCCTACCACGGCTGTTTTGAGCTTCACCCTCTACTGAATGTTTCCTTTTGCATTTGCCCTTTTGGTGTGAAAGGGCCTTTATATACATTTTTCCAAAAATATAACTTTTTGTTATAAAGAAAAAAGAAAAAAAGCAAGTCCAGCATGTGTGAAAAAAGTAACTTTCTACAAAGTGATAAGTAATGCAATTACTCAATATTGTAATCCATTTGAACTTTCCCTAACACTTATCTTGACCATGTTGCATGAGAAAGAAAACAACATGACAAGACCATGTCTTTAATGACACACAGTCAGGTCTGACCATCAATATGTCTCTATCTAATTTCTGACAAAAAAATATCATGGTTTGCTAAATCATAAGTATGAGATTAAAATCAGTTATGAAAAAAGTACAAATTATGAGATGCATAATTAGGTCATACTTTGGACTTTTATCTCACAGTTATCGCTCATAATTGCCATCTCGTATAACTTTTTATTTTGTACAGTAATAAGGCATGATTTTACTTTGTAATGTGGTAGAAATGGGCTTCCATGAACCAAAGCGGTTAATATAACTTTTATATTTGTTTTTTGTTAAAATACTTTAATCAGTGCTTTCTTGAATATGTAAATATAGTACAGTTGTTATGATGATCACCAATCCAGTCGAAAAAAGTAAAAAATAAAATACTGGAAGCAAAATGTAAAGTGAAATGTAAATATGAATAAGATATTTGGCAACACTTTATTTTATAGTATAGCATATTTGTAGTAGCCTATAAATTATGCATGATGATATGGAACTAACACTAAAACAAACCATATAATAAGTACATGCATGCAGTTAATTATTAATATTATTATTCAGTAGGGCCTACTTAAATTAATAAGTAGGCCTACACTGTAAAAGGGACACCTTTTAAAAAATTAGCCTATATATATATATATATATATATATATATATATATATATATATATATATATATATATATATATATATATATATATATATATATATATATATATATATATATATATATATATATATATATATATATTATATATAAACAGTGACAGATATTAGCAATTATTATATTGGCAATGTCCAATATAATAAGTCTGTATGTTCAGGATAGAAACACTGAACATTAGATTTTCGAGCCTGGTGTTAGACTGGACGTTTATTAGAAATGTAATATCTATTAATCTGTACTACCCTGAGAGTGTCTTATATTTGCATAATAGCGGGCTTTTTTACTTTTTTAATACAATTCCACAGGATCTTTCGCATTGAATTGCTTTGTCTGCGGTGTCATTCATGAATGAATATTTGTCACATCTGCATGGATAAAATCAGTCGCATTACGCTGGGAAATGCATGAATAATGAGATCCAAGAAATTGTAGGCTACTCATTGCTGAGGAGCACTTGTATCGTGGTGATCTGACACACGCATGCGCAGTGCAGCCCGGTGACAGCCGAGCAGCCTCCTCAAGAGCCCAGCAGTGAGAATTCAGACAGCAGCAGTCAGTCTCCCCAGTTCCTGTTTCCGCCACGACTCGCGAAGCATCCCTTTCATTAAAACATACGCTCTGTGGAGATACAAGTACGCCGGTGCCAAATCAAGGTAAGTGCGTCGCCGTTCTATACGACCGCATTACGTTAAGGAAAACGGCGTTTTTCTCGCCGGCGAGTTCGCTCCATCCCGGCCTGTTGCTAGCTGCCTCGGCTGCTGAACGGTATAAATAACGGTCAGGTTTGCAGCTCGAGCGCATTGTGTTTTCGCGCCGTGATACCGAAGTATGCCCTGGTCAAACAGTCATTTTGTAGCCATTACGATCACGGAACAATGTATCATGTGTTTATGTAGTAGGGAGAGATGAAGACGACTGCGAATGATTGTAGTGGTGCCAAATAGAGGAAGCCTACTTTCAGCGAATCCACACCATATAGCGCAAACGGGTCTACAAAACAAATATACATGACTAATTAATTAATATATGGTTTGTATCAGGGCTGTTAAAGTGGTGCAGCCTAATTGTCCGGTATGTTAGCCAGACATTTAGCAGAAAACACCCACAGCAGTAGCGTGTCCATGTTTATGTGGGTAGAATGGAGAAAGCCAAGTAAACATGAAGGCACTGCAGAAATCTGGAGTATTTACTTTTAAACCCTTACGAAGAAGACGGGCACAGTATTACTGAGCACTGCAAATTGATTAAAGAACTATTTAACAACACACAATTGAACTTTTTTTTTGTTCCTTTAGACCTGTATGACTTAGAACACCAAAGCATGTCATTTTGTACTTTTTGAATAATGTAGTTTCTATCAAAAGACAGTGAAGGGGGACTGAAAATGTCTCAAAATTGGAATAAGTGTATCATAAAAGTAGTCTGCAGACACCTCATACACTATTTTGGAGCCAAAAGTTAGCTATTGTGTAAGGAACAGAATTAAATTATTTACTGAAACCATGAACTCCGTCTTAGTTCTACATGGATTTTTCATGAGAGTACATGAAGAAAATGGATCAATTTGTGAATAAACGAATCATTTGATTGCTTTGTCTAGTTTTTTTTTTTTTTTGCTTTATCTTAATGAAATAAATTTATTAAAAAAGATCTAAATGATAAGCTGAAATAGTGGTCTGTTTCCCATACAATCACTGACTTTAAATAAAGCGCAAAATCGTTTGGACTTTGCGAGTAAATGATGACCGCATTTAAATTTTTCACCGCCTGTTATTACAACAATACAAACTGCTTATTATGATGATAATTGCTTTTCCTAGCACAGTTCCCACAAGTCCTTACACATGTATCTTTATAGCTTGAAGGTAATGTACTGCATTGGGATCAGAATTTGAGAAGGTGAGCTGCCTACCTAGACAGCATATTTGTACATCATAAGCACAGGAATTATATGTCTCCTCCAGTGCTCTTCCTTACTTAATCTACTACTCCTATCACACCCATTAGACACACTACAGGATGGGCACCATTAATTATCATCATATAACAATTTGGCTTTCACTTTTAGGGATACTCTGTGGTTTTTATCTCCCGTCATGTCGTCTGCTGTTTTAATCGATGCTCAGAAAACATTTGCCTCACTTAAGAGCCTTGTAAAATCAATGTGTTCTACAGATGTTCTGCCCAGTCCCTGCTTTTCCAAGCGTACACAGATAACAAGCTTTCATAGTCAAGTGTGTTATTACATATACAGTACTTGGACTCGAGTGCAACATTCATACCTCTTTAAATAGTTTTTTTTTAAAAGGTTTTTTTTTGGGCATTGACTTGGAATTAATGATATAATTAAATCTGCCATGATAATTGATACCTCCACAAGATTAGGTTTCTAGGTAGAGATGATATGTTTCTCCTTTAAAGTCAGATGGTCATCATCCAACAATTAAACTGCTTTCTGCATCTGTCTTATATTAGTTGATGTGCATTGCATTTGGCCTTAGATCAGCAAAGATGGACTGCAGAATAAAAAATTATGAGCATTTAATTTCATACAAAAATGTAAAATCTTCGCTTATAGCTATATTATAAACACCAGGTGTCAGTCTAGCAGTTTTACATTGTTTAAAGAAGTGCACAGGAAAATATTTTTTGTTAAGTAGCCGAAAAATTAAATAAAAATTATTGACTGAATACAGCCTGACTATATTAGATTACACCAACAAAAGCCATTTTTAAGGGTCAGGTAGAAGTCAGTCCTTCACATTTCTCATTGAAGTCAGACAAACTGAGAGAATGAATTTGATACTACTTTGCTATGTTTACTTGCCAGGGTCTTTAGAGCTACCATGGCCAATGGCGGTCCTGGTAAGTTCCCTAAGGGGAGGTTCATTTAGCCAGGGGACTTTTTCTGGGAATTGCTTTTAAAAATCCATCTCAAACAGAGTATTTGCTATGACTTACCTGTTTCAAATAACAAGCCATATTTGAGGATGATTTGCACCTTCCTGTGGAGTTTTGTTTTTCTGTGACTAACCGACTTATACAAATTTGGTCTACTAAGCCTCTTCTTGTCTATTAGGGGTGGGCGGGCTAATGTTCATATTTAGACGAAAGCATTTGACTGTTATAAAGTTCATATGTCAGGGTGATGTGGTTTATCTTTACTCCAGTATTTTATAAACCTTTACATCCATGTAAGTTTTTAGTATTGTGTGACCATTTATCTTGTTGAAAGTTTGCTTTTAATCTTGCTTTTAAGTTCTGTTTGGTCAATTACAACTCTCACAAATGGACCATAAAAATTCATTAATTTGTCATAGGCCCCTGGAGTCTTATTGCAGTTTCTGCTCCATGAGTGTTTTGCACTGACTCACTCTGCTCACACAATTATGGTCGTGAAACATTAACTTGAAAACCTAATATGTGGTTACGGGAATTCCATAATGCGTAGTTTCACCTTCCAACAAAGCTACCTTTGAGCATATGGGTTTTGTTTTGTGTAGCTTAAGTTAATGGCACTTACGTGGTGACTGCACATGTCGCAATAGTCACATGATCATGTAACAGGACAGTTTGCCTAGTGGAAATCATCTGCATGCATGTCTGTCTTGTCACATTTGTCACATTTGAGTAATGAACTGAGAAATCTAATAATGCCCTCGATAGATAATTGTCTCCTGGGATGAATTATGAAGAAGAATTAACCCAGGGAAAGACGGTTCTGGTTTATGCTTGTTTTATTGAGATTGAATGGAGGAGTAATAGAGTGCATGGCTTTGCTACTTTTTTAACATGCATTCGCCCCATGCTATGAAGTGAAGGTCAGGATGGGGGTGTAATAAAGCTCAAAATCACGGATCAAACTGGAGTGGAGGGACTCTCATTCCCCTCCCCCGTTCCCCTTGCTCATCTCTTCTATTCTGCCAATATCAGGTGACTACTCTTGGCTGAGTTTCCATAGCAATGTGGGCAGTGGGCAGGGATAAAGAGGTTCTGATCAGTTTTAATGATAGTGTAGTTTGCCTCTCTGAGCAGGAGATGGAAAATCTTTCCCAATAGGTTTTGATTGGAACGGCAGAGAGGTGTGGGATTGGGCGGCAGGGACTAGCATGTACAAGTGCAGGTGTGTGTGTGTGTTTGCATGAGATGGATGATGAAGCGAGTAGCTGCGGTGGGGTGGGATAATCACATGGATGAGATCTTTGGCAGGGATCCTAATAGCAGACCATGTAGCGTTCCACATGATGAACATTTGCACTCACTCTTTCCCCATTCTAGTTCCGCGGCAGTGGCTGCAAGGAAAAGTTCCAGCCATTGTCTTTCCTAACTCTCTTTCCCAGGACAAGGGGGACCGTGAGTCATTCTTCAGAGCCCTTTGGAGATTGTAAAAGTCAGTGTGTGTGCATGCTTGTGCATTTGTGTGCATTTTGCTGGTAGGTTCTTGGCTGACTGCTTTTTGCGCCCATCAGACTTGACAGTGGCCAGCGACAGGGAGCTGTTTCATCGGCTATAAATACCACACTGCAATGTGGAGCATCGCTCTGGCAGCTGCAGGGGAACTGCTCTGCCTTCGCCCACAACCGAGGAGAGGAAGGGTCAGGATTACACCAACAACAGACCTTGTTTGACCCCTGCAGAAAAATTAAGATTTTGCACAAACATATGGTCTGAATGATTAAATGGGCATATTCGCCCTGGAAGCCGTGCATTTGCAGTCATCATAGTCAATGATTACCTACCGCAGGGCTTCATTTAAACCAAGGGAAATGTTACACAACACAGCTTTTCTCCCAAAGTTCTTCATGTCTTTAGAAGACAGATAAACGTGAGGGATTGCGCCAAATGCACTTCTGCAAATCAGTTGGTGGACTCTCTCAGACCGTAGGGTCTCAATAAACGTACCTGAGACCCTTGTGTTGAGTTGAAAACTAATAATCGTGTCCTCTGCTTGAGCTATGTGGAGACAATGAGGCCAAGGTTACTTTAATTCAGAAAAAGGGGGAAAACTAGCTACAGAAATAGACTGTCCGTCTTAGGAGCCAGGTACTTTTTCTGCAGGTCCTTGCTCTATGACAGTCAGAATTATAAGAGAATATAAAGTATTTGGCTTGCTATCATTAGTCACCCTACTTCTGTGCCAGCAAACACACCTTGTCCCACCAGAGTTACCCAACTTCAACACACCCTCTGGCACACACTCCCTAATAGAGGTCAGGTAAATTTGAGTTTCACAGATGCACTTCCTGTAATCCCATGCACGCCTTTTTTTCTCACACAGTCTCAGTAAAACTTACGTAACATATTACATAATGTTATTCTACAAACTTTGTGGTCCTCTAAGAAATCTTTCCCATCTGGATAGAAATCTTTGTGGAATTCAATATTTTTTCACAACGATTCTCCTCGTTTACTTTGAAGAAAGCAAAATATCCCTCCACTACCTATTGCACATTTATTATGGATTTAGATCTTTTTGCTAACATCCCGGGCAAATGAAACCACTGCTGGCTCAAGTACTTTTTAAATCAGATGTAAAAAAAAAAAAAAAAAAGCCTAATTATTTCTATGGGTTTCATGATGCATGCACCTTCTGTAAAACCCACATCCAGACTCCCATCTGAGTGAGAAGAGATGCATTTCCCATTCAAATCACTCCTCTGCTACTTACTGTAACTCAATACGGGTGTGACGAGATCTCATGCCACGAGATCTTGCGAGACTAAACTGTGACAAGATTTCTCGTTGAGGTGAAAAACTGTCTCGTCATATTCTCATGACCTGGTCATGGAGTGTGAGAGTGAAGTCTAAATTATGCCTCCACTAGTTTTGTGGAATTTAATTCATGTGGATAATCTTTTCCTGTAGCTCAACTGGCTTTCCTGTAGCTCAACCAGTAGAGCGTGGCGCTAGCAACTTATATTTTAAACTGCGCGCTCAGCACCACCAACTATACTATTCACAGAGTATACGTAGGCCTGTCGCGATAGTTGATAAATCAATTAATCGCACGATTAAAAAAAATGATCTCGATAATTTTTCCGGCCGCGATAATTGCCATTTGCATGCTTTTTTGTTTTCCTCTTCTTTCTTGTTGACTGCGCGCGCCTCGTCCGTTTGGGGAGGTGTTTATACTCGACGCGCAGACCGGGTGCGGCGTGACGAGACGTCATTCTTGGCCAGCAGATTCGTCTGGAACTCGTGGCTCTTCGGTTGCGGAGCCACATGCAAAGTTACGAAATTTGACATGCACATGCACAACGCCAAGCGAAATGTGGTCTCGCGCACTCCGCGTCGACATCATTTTTGCCGCGCGCACCCTCGCGCTCAAGTGGACGCGTCGTGCATAAACAAGGCTTAAAGCTACACTGAAGTTTGATAAACGCAAGTTAATTATTCAATTTAATCTTTGTGTGCTAAAAAGGCACATAAGTTCCTGTAGAGATAGCAATACATATTTTCCTTTTTTTGCCAAATAAATGAAAAGCATGTCATCATGCATGTCAAGCATGTCTTCTCTCTTGCTGTATCAAAATATCACTTTCCTCAGATATGGTCAAGTTCAGTTTGTGCATGATTAGGCTATGATATAAAAAAAATTAATACTGTATCCTAAGTTGTGGATAATTAATATATCATATGCTGAAGTACATTTCTGGATTACAAGAAAAAAACAACAAGTACAGAATGGAAAACCGTGACCCTAAAACCGTGACACGAACCGAACCGTGGGTTTTGTGAACCGTGCCGCCCCTAATATGCTCCTAAAACACAATCATCCGTTGCAGTTTTCATTCATTTTATTTTTTATTTTTGGTACTTATTTAAATGCATTTTTTAAAACAGACTGAGAGTCCATGCTTTTATTGTTTTTGGTTGTTTTGTTCATTTATTGTGGTTATTTAAAATGTTTTCCATTTTTAGTGTTAAATAGTCTTTAAAAATTAAAGTTTATTGATCTTTGAAAAGGTGTACCTGCATTTTTATGCCATTATCATTATTTTAGATGAAAATGTTCTCAGAACGACAATATTATCGTTTACCGCAATAATTTCTTGGCCAATTGGCCAAAATTTGTTATCGTGACAGGCCTAAGTATACGTACGATCACGAAATTGAAAGTAAACGGGAGCGTGTATTCGAACGTGATTTCAATACGTTACTGCTGTTTGAAAGCAGCTCCCTGAGGCATGAGAATATCTCCCAATATGAGATATCTAGTTTAGCTATTAAGTTGTAACCATCTATTAGCTCTGCATCATGCTTGAAGAAAAAAAAGGTCTCTATTTTTCCACTTTGAATATTGAGTACTTTGATTATGGTTATTGTTTGCACTTAATATCTATGATCAATTTGTAGGAAGGAGTTCAGTTAGGAGGTCAGCAGAAGCTCATGTGCAGTTCTCAGGGCAGAAGAAACAATCAGTACTGTTGTCTTTTATGATATTTCATATTCAGAAATTAGAAATGAAATAACATTCATTACAAGATGATTAGATAAAACATTTCAAATGCACCTGCAAACATTTTTTTTTTATTTCATTTTTTTATTTCTAGTCATATATTTCATAATTGAGGATTTCTCAAACATACTATGTAAAAATCCTGTCTCATCTCGTGAACCTAATCTTGTGCCTTGTCTCGTCTCCAGAGATAAGTGTCTCGTCACACCCCTATAAACTCAAATATTGTTTGGGAAACAAATGCTAGCAAAAATAGTGATTTACTGCACCCCTCTATCCCTCTATTTATAATTATATATATATATATATATATATATATATATATATATATATATATATATATATATATATATATAATTTTTTTTTTTTTTTTTTACACCTTGCCTTCTTAGGAAAACTAGTCCTGTCTAAATAGGCTTTAAGCCTGAAAACCCAGGGGACTCATGTCTGAGGTAAGGATGATGGAAGCATTTTTGAAGCATCCAGTCCTGTAGTCTGCATTGCTCAGCACTGACCTGAGTGAGACTGCTGTCTCAGCTCAACTAGAGCATACTCCATGGCATCCCTAATGCTTTGTGGAATGCTAACGGCTTCTCTGAGACAATTAAGCATCTCTGCGGTACAGCGATGGGTGGAGATATGCGTAAAAAGCAACCGAGGTAGGATCAGAGGGCAGACAGGATGTCTATTAAAATCTTATTAAACAAACCTAATTTGCAGGGTTATGGCATCTCATTCACTTAGCGCTAGCCCACAAGAGTCATCGGGTTGAGATGGGTCAAGCTCAAGCATGGCTATGGATGATGATTGTCAGAGCTTGTCTGTATGTCAAAGTGTTGTCATTCCTTTTATGCACAAAGCTTGGTTGGGGGATTGTCATGCTAAGAGGTTTGAGGAGGTTTGGCATGATTGGATTTCACCTTCTGCTGATTGATATCTTTAACAGTTTCAAACATACAAACTCCCAGAGTACATGATACAGCCTATCAGTTGCAGGAGACATGGCAGGTAATGCACAGTACCTTCACTTTAGCTTATATCGGCACATCCGTACCATCACTTGGTTTATATATCAGAGTATGTACAATCACTTGGCCATTCTGCCTTTGGGGTATGAAGAAAAGATGATGTTCCAAACCTCACAGGACACAGATGTATTGAGTGTACTTTTTTAAGTCTCAGTCTACCCCCTCTCTCTTGCTATCTTTTTGTCTCGTTCTTTCTTCCTCTTTCTGTCATGTCTGCCCTCTGAAAATTGCTTCCCCACTCAGCTAAAAAACAAAGTGTACTATGGAATATAGGCAGAGAATGTCTGATAAGACCCTTCCCCACCTTCCTGTTTGAACCTCAGCACTTGGAGCACTAGTAAAATATTTGCTTATTTTCATTGCTAAATTTCCATAGGTTGAATTGAACACATTAAGTTTTTGTTGGTTGTTGATTTTGTGTGTAATCTCGGCTATACCTTTTTGGCTAGAATCCCAGCTGCCCCCTCACCCACTGAGTAGAGTTGTTAGCCCGGGGGTTCGGCTCAGCTGGGCCGCCTACACAGAACAAAAACTGCAGCAAACCGCAACTGGGTTTGAGACAGAAAGCTAACTCGGGTTGTCATTGAACGCTTTAATTTGAACGTTTTCATACTGCTATACTTGACATGCATCAGTTTGCATGTCATGCTACTTGCAGTTTTGTGCCCATGCATCAGTTATTCCTTAGAAACTATTGCAAGGCAAGACCATGTAACCGCTGGCCATTTGAAAGTGAAATCTGTATACTCAAAAATGCTATGATCACAATGTTTATCAGCTGCCGGAGGATTTTAGTAGCACAGTACAGGACCGAGAATGAGTCGAATGCTAATTTGATACAAAGCCAGAGGAGTACAACTCATGTGACATTGATGACAGAGAGACAGCAGAGATATGTCACGTTCTGGGTTCTGTCCTTTTCTTCACTTCCATGTTTTTTGAGCAGTGGAGAGGAAAAAGTTCGGCCTGGCAGACTCTTTTTCTTTTCCCTTACCATGCAGGTGGTGTATTGTTTGGTAACATTGCCCTTTCTTTAACCTCCTTTTCACTCTTTTCATCTCTCTGTTGCCATGTCTATTTCCTTCTTCCTTTTTCTCTCATTCACTTTGAAATCGACTGCTTGTGGAGCGGCATCTTTGAGCCAGGTTATCGACTTCAGTTTAGACACCATGGAGTAGCATTAGCCTGTGCCAGCGAGAGGGATGTAAGGCAGGGAAGATCCTGTTCGCAGAGATAATCTGATCAGTGGATTTGTCGACTTAATTTTTTCGCTAATCCTCATAGTGTTGTGGCAAGCCCTTTTGTGTTGAAAAGGCACAGGTTGTCTTAATTGGGATCAAGAGTGGGATTGCCACTCATGCCAACTACAACATACTTTGGTTTCACAAGCAGAATACATTATAAGATTTAGTGGACAATGGACATTGATTTTATTGTATTTTTCAACAAGTCTCTTTATTTTATTATAAGTGTACAGTAGGGCTGTGTATTGCCAAGAATCTGGCGATACAATACGTATCACGATACAGGGGTTACGATACGATATATTGCAATATATTGCGATATTGTAAGAGAGGCAATATATTGCAATATATTGCGATATTGTAAGAGAGGCAATATATTGCAATATTTCTTTTTTGTGTGTTTTTGTTTTTTATAATTTAAAAGAATAAAGAACACAACCATAAGCCTAAAACACGAGACAAAGTATTTTATTTAATTAATACAGTATCATTTATATCACTAATCATATGCAATGTGCAATCTAAATTAAGGGAAATGTAAAGTGACAGCAGGATTCTTTATGTGTATATGTTTTAAAGGTTCACAGTATAGCAGTGGCTATTTAACAACAGAAAGTGCAGTCCATTTCATGACTGAATGACTGTTTGTTTTATATTTAACACAGTAGCCCCGATCACACAGAATGCGTTTTTGCAGCGAGAAGCCTTTTTTGAATAGATTTCGGTTGGCAGAGAGCGTTATGCGCGCTGCTTATGCGCCCTGGGCGCCTCGCGTTTCTGAAGGAGCGCTCCGAGCGCATGAAGTTGAAAAAAAGTCAACTCTGAGCGGAAAAGCGTGCAACATCATCGCGCTTATGTTCTGTTGTCCAAACGAATGAATGAAGAGACGGGCCTTCCGTTGTGTTGACCGTTACATTGATTTGACTGACAGTACAGGTGATTCAGGGGTTGCCTAGAAACATTAAAGTGCACTGCTCATTTTTGAATGAAAAAACGCCGACCAAAAAAGGGAGTGCAGTGCGCCTCGCGTTTTCGAACCTGAAAAACGCGTTCTGTGTGATCGGACCCTAAAGCTGTTTTCTATAAAGCAGTCTATTGTATAAAGTGCTATTTCAAGTAACGTTACTGAGCTGCAGAGCTGGTGCATCCATATCCACATCGCTATTATCTTTCGTTCTCCTGCCACCGCTGTCAGTTTTGGAGTGTGTTTATTTTGTTACTGAGAGGAAAGCGTGCAGGACATTCTATCGAAACGCTTCTCAGCAGCGCGGGTGACGTCAGGATGTTAAGCGAGCTCTCTGTTTCAATGTGTTTCCCGAGTATTAGATTATAACTTGGCCTATTTTGCAAACAAAATGATTCTTGTCGATTTCCTTAGTGGCTTCTTTATAGCTGAAGCCAACATGAGTCCACACTTCAGCTCTGTATACTGCAAGAGCGGAATAATGCTATCGTCTTGAGAGCTGGGTTTGCTAATGTAAACACTAGCACTTTCACCTTGCGCTTCTCCGGCTCCGCGTCAGTTATGCGTTCTGAGATAACACTGCCATCTAGCGGTTGGGTGTTATACAGTCTGTGGTTTAAACCGAACACAAAGCCACGAAACTTGGATGTAAATAAATAAACATATAAATATCGATACAGCGTTTTTGAGAATCGATACAATATCGCCAAACATAATATCGCGATATTCACGTGTATCGATATTTTCTTACACCCCTAGTGTACAGTGATATATCGGTTATATGCCCTAAATGCGGCATAAAAAACATTGGGATAAACCCAATTTGGGTTGTTTTTAGCCAAAAGGCTGGTTAAATATATGATATAACATGTTGGGTTAATTTTAACCAGCATAATGGTTTGATTTAACCCAGCTGGGTTGTTTTAACCGAAAATTGAGTCAAATATGGACAAACCCGCTGGGTTAAAAATGTAATTAAAACAATTTAACTGATGGCTAGGTCCATATTTGGGTTGAAACAACCCAACATTTTTAGAATGCAATCGCTAGTCTCTGTTTTCCCATTTCCACCGCAACGGCGATGTGCCGGAGCTTGTGTCATGTTCAACGGGGTGACCGCCCTGTGTTTCACTTGTAGCCGTAATATTCTGCAACTGACTCCATAACCTGTCCATAAACAAACAGTAAACAGCTCTGTGAGCACCTATTTTAACATCCTACACTGTCAGAAAATTTAGAAAAAATTGAACCTTTAGGGGTACAACAGCTTGTCACTGGTTGACAAATCCCTAAAAGGTTCATAGTAGTACATAATTCTACTCCAAGGTACTAATATGCACCTTTTAAGGGTAAAAAAAGTACAAAGTCCTTTTAAGGGTACTACCCCACATCATGCCCGTATAAATAACAACTCCAGGGTTATGTGTGGCCCAGGATCTAGGTAACACAAAAACTATTTAAACAATACTATGTTGTTACATTTGACCCAGGGGCTGTGTAACAAAAAAAACTACCCAAATCCCGAAAAAAAATAACTCCAAAATGACCCAAAAGGCTCAACCCAGGATTTGGGTAGAATTGTTTTGGCGGTAGTTGAGATTTGACTGGCAAGAGGAGTACTGACAACAAAATGGAAAATAAGCTTAATCTGTTTAGATTACAAGCACATTATCAAGTCAGGCATCGTCACAAAAGATAATGCCAAACTATGTCTGCCAACATAGTCTAGACATTTACAACATCTAGACTTTTTTTTTAATTTAAGCCCCAATTGAATTTTCCCTTAGAAAATAAAATCATGGACATGCGGTTAAGTACCCAATATGTATTTTAGAACTTCTGTTCAAAGTTTCCTTTACACATTTAGCCTATTAAGTTTCTAACTTGTAACAGTAGATTTAAATGATGCAGCAAGATATAATTTAACCGCATGACATCTATTAATTCATAAACACATTTGCTGAAAACAATGGCATATTGTGATGGGTTGATAATTATAGTTATCAATCCATTCTAACTGATTCTTAGAACATGAATAGACATAGAAAACCAAACATTTACATTTGCGAGGCACAAAACCACATGTACATAATAAACAGCACCTGCCAGATATGCCAACAGGCCGACCTTATTGCTCAACCTTAAACGCATTGTTAAAACAGTGTAATAAAGAGGTGCACTTTGGTCATTGTTCAGTCTTAAACCCATGAGATCATAATAAAGGAGTGAAAAGCTCCAAGGAAGGAAGTGATTGGGATCGAGCAAATATCTTTCAACATTTGTGATTGTGACTATGAATGAATACCCATAAGTGATGCAGACAACAGTACTGTATGGGGTCTGTTTTGCTGAGGACCTGGCACTGGATGAGCGGCCCTCTTTAGTGCTCCGCTGACATCCATGCTAATCAGCGTGCCTAGTGACACACTGCATCACTGCATGCTTGAGTTTGGTGTGACTGGATGTTTCGGTGCTTCAGTGATTTGCACGGTTTATTGGTGTGATCAGAGCGTCTTTTGTGAGCATTAACAGTCGCACATAAACAGGCTTTTCGGCATTGGGAAATAGAATTTCAGGGCAGTTGAAATGCCCTTGGGACGCAATCATAGGCGTTCCGCGAACGCTTCTGAATGCCCATGGCCTACCGCACGGCTCTACAGCATTTATTTGGAATCACTCAACATTATTCATTAGCAGCTCCCTCTCTGTGCTTTGTATGTTGCATTTATTTGCTTACATTTTACTTTGCATGCTAGCTGGAAACCTGGCGTGACATATACAGTGTTCTAGCAGGAGGCAGCTTGTGAGAGAGGTATCATTTGTCTGAATGAATCACCTCATCTCCTCCTCTCATGCCGCACACCCAGCGATTTTTACAGCGCGGTGTAATTGGCCACTCTGTTTCCCATCTGTTGCTTGCTTGCATTCTTTATCATATTCCCTCTGCTGTCCTGCCCACCCTCAGCACCAGCGGCACAAGGGAGTTTTGTGTTTTTGCCAACAAGTGACGACAGAAGCAAGATCAAATAGAATTCATAAAAGTCGATAAACATCCGCCTGCCGTTTCATTATCTCTCTGTCTCCTCTCCGTGAGCTGGAGGTGTGGGTGCCATTTATTTCCTCAGAAGAAGGCCTCACCACTCCTGATGAGAACTTTTCCATTTCACATTCTTGCCCTCGGCAATGGATCAGACTGTCAGAGTTACTTGCGTCTCCGAACTCCTCCACGATTCATCACTCTGTTTTTTGTTTGTCTTTTTTCCTCCAGACAAAGAGTTGTGGACCATTACATATGTGCCTTGGAGATTTTTTTTGCTTTAGTTCCAATACAGAACCAACGTTTTTTGGGGGGGTTATTTTCATTTAGTTTCGGTTAGACTTAAGAAAACAGCTCTGTGGCTGAGGGTGTGAAATTAACACCCAAATGCAGGTGCTTTTTGAGCAGTGGTGGTAATTGTGCTCATCTATCAGCCATTGTAGTGGGCGACTTGTAATCACAGATTGACATTTGACAAGAAATGCTGATGCTTGGATGCATAGGCACAGACTTGAAGAACCATATTTTATTATCTTGATGAGCATACAAAACATAAACCGCCATGTGCCTGAAGAAGAGATGTCTGATTCACTGTTTTTGGTCATTTTCTTTGCTGCTCTGCTACTCATGTATATATGTCAAGTCATAGTATTTTATAGAATATAAATAGAATATATGTTTTTGAATTAAGTATGTACAATTTAAAATAAGAGTTTTTCATTTTTAATATATTTTACATTTTAATTTATTCTTGTTATGGCATTACTTTAATCTTTAGTAATCACCCTAAAATGCTGATTTGGTGTTCATGTAAGATTTCTGTTGTCATTGTTGAAAACAGTTGTGCAGTGCTGCTTAATACCTTTTTAACTTTTGATCAATTAAATGCGTCCTTGTATTAAAAAAAATAAATATATTATTTAAAAAAACATCTTGCAGACCCCTGAAGTCGAAAGGTGTATAGTAGGGATGTATCGATTCACTCAACTCAAGATGCGATATGATTCACAATACTATTTTCACGATACAATTTTCTCAAGATTTTTTTTAACAAAAATGAGATTGAAGACAAATTATAAAATAAAAGTGTCTAAATATATAAAATAAAAATAAAATTGAAATATATATTTGATGTCAAATAAAAACTTAATTTTTAAAGCAAATCCTCAGAAAGTCCCTTCAAGGGGATCTTTCAATGGTGTTTTCTTGGGAGGAGGTTGTTTCAGCTTCTTCACCCTCATCCTGCACTGAGGAAGAAGAGCAGAGATAAAAAGACTAGGTCATTTAAGTACTACAGTGACAGGGGTTTCACATTGTTATAAAGGCAAGATTCTAATTCTAATTTATATCATTACATTTGCATGAGTTAGAAAAACAATATGCCATAATAATCAATGAATTATTGGGGGGGGGGGGGGGGGGGTTGGCTCCATGTACACATTTGCAGAACGAGATAGTAAAATAAATACAACACCTGGTCCTGCAACAGCACAGATTTCTCCTGTAGTCTGCGCAATACATCCTCGCGCTGGTCTTTCTCTTGAAGAGGAAGAGCCTGGAATTAATTTATCTATGGCAGTAAACAGCCTTATATCTTTCGCTGTGAAAACACTGATGCTTGTGATCTCCATGGCAATCGTCCTCAATACCGCAAGTGGGGCTGCAAATCCACTGGTCAGTGTGGTTTGGCCCATTATCTTTTACATGCAGACGGAGGTGACTGGAGCCTCTCACTGTGGTGGTGGTTATTAATCGTCAGAAGTCAAAATGCCGCCACAGTGGCCAGACCTACGATTTGAATGAGTCAACGTAAACTACATGCTTGCCATTGCCATGCTTTTTGACGGCACGTGACATTGCTGTTTGATGGCATGTGCACACACTTCCATACGAATGAACTGACAACATTCGTTTATTTCACTCTTCTTTGCGCCTGTGTTCACGCGCAGTCTGTAATGATAGAGACAACTTGCTCATTGCTATCATTCCTGTAAAGCAAAATCACAGACTCACAGTATATGGTTTCAGGTTTTCAACTGCAGTTTAAAATGTAAATCGCGATTCGTTTAACATCTCAACCGACTTGAATCGCCACACATTTGTATCAATTTTCAACCGACTCCGACTGAATCGTTACACCATATTGTAGAAGGGTTCGCAGATATGGAAAGAAGGAGGCAGGAACCTTTGGACGTTCAAAAGACTTTAATCCCAAAATAAACGAAATGGAAGTAAAAATGGCAGCCTCCTCATGGACGACTGCCGCACACACATAATAAGACTTAAATAAAACAACGTAAAAGCCAGGCCTTTTCTTTCGTGCCGCTCTCGCCCGCCCTACTTGTCACATAGATAAATAAAAAATGCGTGGAATTATGATTGGATTGTTACATTACACATTGCAGTTAATTGTTTTAAATGTTGTTTGCAGTGCCAATTTAAGCTTGTCTCAAGCCAAGACAAAAGCCGGTTCTCTTTGGTCTTTGATTAATTGTCTTACATGGGTTTATATGCGCCCTATGGAGAACTCCTACACATGCTATAGAGCACAGAGGACTCTTTCACTGAATTCTCATTGTATAGTCATGTCAAATTCTGGGGTCTTGGTTTGATCTTTAAGCTCTTCATTTTAAACTCAGCTTCAAAGCTATGGTCTTGAAAATGCAAACATATTTTTGCATTCTCTCCTCCCTCTGTATAAAGATGTCAAAGTGCCATCTTTTCTCTAAAAGCCTCAACAGAGTGATGTTGACTAGTGGATGCATGATAAAATTGCAGATGACAGGTTTGTTTATGCCGTGCAGTCAGGAAAACAATGTGAATGATGCCTTGATCTGAAGGGCTGGAACATTTTGACACCTTTTAAAATTGCATGTTTCTTTGTTGTTTCTAGAAGGGTTTGAAAGGTAGATGAGTCACTTATTCACTTGTTCAATGTAGTTATCCGACCGTGTTGCATATGTAACTCGCACCAACATTAGGGTTGAGCGATACACCGGTAGAAATTTGTCAACCAGTTGCATGGTCACAAAAGTTTATAAGTTAAATGCGTTTTTAAGCATTGCAGTTTAAGTTATTTAAAATTGTTATAGTGCAGCAAGCCGAGAAATACAACATTTAGCTATATGCGTGCATTGTGTTATAAATGATTGCTGTTTTAGAGACGTGTCCAGCTTGAATGTTAAAGGGATAGTTCACCCAAAGATGAAAATTCTGTCATCATTTTCTCTCCCTCAAGTTGTTCCAAACCTGCAAGAATTTATTTCTTCTGCTGAACACAAAGGAAGATATTTGGAAGAATGTTTGTTTTTTAATTTAAGCAGATTTTGAGCCCCATTGACTACCATAGAATTTTTTTCCCTACTATGGCCGTCAATGGGGCTCAAAATCTGCTTCTATACAAACATTCTTCCAAATATCTTCCTTTATTTAAAATCCAAAAGTTGGTACTAAACATGGCTTGTTGTCATCATTGCAATTCTCTTTGTGGACCAACACTTTTTTATAGATCTCATGTTTAAACACACTACATTTAAAAAATGTTTGTCCACCTCCAAGAAAGGAGTGCTCTCATTATTTCACTTGTTTACCTAAATCTAAATTCCATTTTCCTTGCTTTACCCAAGGCAAAAAGCCATGTGTTGACTTCGAAACAGAGTATACTTTACATTATATGCATCTGTGGGGGAATTACTATATTTTCGCATAAATACGTTTGTTTTAATGCAGACTTTACACTTTAAAGGTGCCCTAGAATGAAAAATTGAATTAACCTTGCCATAGTTAAATAACAAAAGTTCATTACATGTACATCACAAACTGTGAGTCTTAAACGTCTTTGCCTCCTCCTTTATATGTAAATCTTGTTTGTCAAAATCACCACGGAAAAACAGGCTGTTTTCAACATAACGGCAACTGTGATGCAATCGTTGAGATCCTTAATATGTACACCCCTAACATTTGCATGTCAGCCCATGTTCTTTTTCAAGCGGAACTACACAGTGTGCAGCCGTCGGGAGTTCAGCAGATTAACAAGCGTCACGCGACGATAGCGAAAACGGCAGATCTTCACAGATGTCATGTTCCAGGCTGTGCAGGACTTTTTATAGCCTTCCCACAGATAAACAATGTCAACAGTCATGGTTGATGTTTATTTACAGTCGGCTACCGCAACAATTTAATTCAAAAATGTTCGTTTACTTGGCCTATTTCATCACAGAGAGTTTTTCTAACCTGGGGCAATATAGCAGGATTTCGCTCAGCCTCTGATACTGAATAAAGGGCCGATTTCAACCGTATTCCGGCAAGCTGTAAGTAGTGATTTTATCCACTTATTGACTGTCGAACCCATTTCGGATTAATTTTAAAGTTTCTTAGTAAGATAACATTACGATAATATCCCCTGTGTTGTCTAGATTCAACGCAAGATGCTAGTATTGGAAACTCGATCCTTCTAGCCAACGTCACCTTTTCCACCATATAAGTTAAAACGATAGTCATTTGAAAAGGCTATTCATTTTGTAAAAATATAAGTTATATATTTTTATTACACGGCTCTGTGAAATACTTGATTCTGATTGGTCAATTGCGCATTCCAGTGGTATGTTATTTCCAGATAAGACCCGCTCATCCGGGTACTACAAGTTATCTTGACCGGTACAACTTCAATGCTTAACGCTGGCGCCATCTTGTGGCTTAAACAGCCGTGGGTTACAATGGAAGACTTCAAGGCAGGTTTCCTTTATAAAGTTTAAAATATCTAATTGCAAACAAAGACTACAATACCAAATATTAACATTGATTTTCTCAGGTGTTCATATACATATTTGTAGCTGTATCATACAAATAAATAGTTTAAAAAATCATACATTGTGATTTCTGGATTTAATATATATATATATATATATATATATATATATATATATATATATATATATATATATATATATATATATATATATATATATATATATATAGGTTATGTCTCTCACAGTGGACATGCACCTACGATGACAATTTCAGACCCCCCCATGATTTCTAGTGGGAGAACTTGCAAAATAGCAGGGTGTTCAAATTTCCTCACTGTATTTTTCTGTATGTACCTGTTGAGATGTCTTGATTATATAATGTATGTTTAAAATATTTGTCGTGAAATTTTACTAAAGATGACTGCCTTATGCCTGAATGAACCTCAAGACCATTAATGATCCTTCATGGCCGTTTTGCCTGTGCAGCTCAGTCTGACCAGCCTTGTCCAACTGCCTTCAGATCAATATGACCATCTCAAAATCACTTTGAGTCCCTGCCCAGAACGTAGTGACAACCATCTGTCAGACAGATTCTCCCAAACACACCGGAACACACCCTCAAATCTGTCTCCATGGCATTAGCAATTGTTGGTTTGCCTGAGTCTCTCTTGAACACTGAATATGCCTAGCTCTCGGCCAGCTAAATTACATTTCAACACACTCAGTAATTTAGTGCAGAATGGTGAGGGCTTAATGGTGCTGAAACTCATCACCCTTGTGAAGAAAAGTCAGGATTTGTCGAGGGGAGGGTGAGGATGTGCAAGCACCATCAAGCCTGACACTGTGAACTTCTGCAGGTATAGGTCTGCCATGTTGAGCCTCTGCTTGTTTAGGTCTGCTGTTGTAAAACAGGAGAAGGGTTTCCAAAAACATTTTCACTTAAGTATATCTGTAAGGATTTTACTGCCTGGATTCATGAGGCCATTTATTTATTTTTTTATTTTTAAAAAGCAGATTTCTCAGGGTTTAACACGGCCTGTTTTGGGGGGATTTTGCTTCTGTTATCAAATGCAATATAAATTTGCTTGTTATGCAAATTATTCTGTCTGCGGGGTTGAAAGCCTTTTTGGTTCATGGCAATGATGTAATTTATTGAACAGACCATTGATCTCTTTATTCAAAAACTGGATTATCTGGTCCTTATTATATGAATTATGTGGCTTCTGTCAGATAACTGGTTTGCATATTTTGTCGTTGTCGGGCCTCATGCTTACAGAAGTCAGCTAAGCATTCTTTTGTTAATTTTCTCCACAACACCAGACATTTCTATATAATTAATATGTACTTCAAGCACTAAGAGGCTGATAAAAGCCATTATCAGGCAAAATCCGATTGTGTCCTGTTTATCAAAAGAGGGCAGAAAAACGTGTGTAGAAAATGTTTCTTGTGTAGAATTTATTGCTTTCAAAGTTAATGCGATAACACATAAATAAGGAGTGTAACAATATTCAAATCTAACCGAAAAACCATGATACACCACCCACACTCTAATGTCGAACCAAATGTGCCCTGCCCCCTGCTGCCCCAGCCCAGTTCTCACTTCACCTTATACCACAAAATATATTTTTTCTTCCTTGGCATTTGATTAAAGGGGTGGTTCCGTGTTTTTTTTTAAGGCTTGGTTGTGTTTATGGGGCACATTGTAACATGTCTTAATACTTCTTCTTTTTTTAAATGGCGTATTTTTCTTATTTGACCTTTATTCCACACCGCTGTCTCCACTGTCCTTTGAACGGCTCGTTTGCTTCCTGCTTCTATGAAGCCCATCAATCCAAAAAAGGCAATGGTCTTAGATTGGTTAGATGGCCAAATGTAGTTTCATGTATTTTTATTGGCTGAAGTGCCAAGCACAGGTTGTCTGAAAACGCCACACACTTAACCATTACGGGCAGAAGTCACATCTGCGGTGTAAATAATGGCGCCTAGCCTAGAAATCTAGACGCACCCTAGCGGCAGCAAATTTAATCTGCCGCGAGTATCGTCTAGCAACTCTCAGTAGACTGCTGAGCTGTAAAAACCAAACTCTGGTCAGGCCAATCACATCATGTATAGAGTCGTTGGGAGGGGCTTAACATAATGATTGCAGAGTTGCGCTTGTGTGCTACTAGTAAACACAGAAGCTGGCGAACGGCGGTCTTTCAAATCAGCTTTGACCGTGACTCTGGAAGAAAGGATTTAAGCTTTTCTCCGAGAAAAGAACAAAGAACGGCACTGAAGTCATTCTTAAAAAGGGAAGATGTGTTCGGAGTTTTGCCGACCGGATACAGCGAAAGTTTAATCTATCAACGAGCTACGCTTCACCTTCATTGCTCTGGTTGGTTGTAGTGATATTCAATTGCGTGCAGAGGGAATTTGAAAGACAACCGTTTATCCCGCCCCTCGGATTGAGCCCTGTCATACCAATTTTTTTTTATTGTAGAATGAATATAACCAAATATGTTTCTGTTTCTAAATTATGAGCCTGTTACAAAACCTAACCATGCCTCTACTAGTCTACTGCACTGGCCAAATGAAAGACAAATGTGTTTTTTAGGCCATAAACTGCCATAACTTTAAAATACAATATCTCCATTTGCATTGAACATTAAGCGCTGTAACTTTGCAGATACGGTTTATTCTCAAGCAGCAACATTATACACTTACTAAAGTAAAAAAAAAAGTGAAATTGCATGCAACCACCCCTTTAAATAATGATTATTGGGGCTGGGCGATATATTGAGTATAAGCAATAATATCACAATAATTTTTTAATGACTATGTAAAATATAAAAATATCATGAATATTGAATATTTTAAATTCAAGCATACTTTCCCAAAAACGTGCTAAACGTCCAATATTACGTCCCTTTTTTGTCTTGTCACGTACCACTGCGCACTAGACTAGTGAGTTGGGGGATTTGTCATTTTTCACACAATGAATAATACACAGGAAGTGAAGATAAAATAGTCTCCAAAAGGAACGTGCAATCTGTAATATGGGGGTGGTTTGGTTTTCAGATAACTGCAGTCTCACTTTAACGCAATAAAAAATTCTAGTTCTATTTGGCTCTATATAGCCCATTTCACGCAGAGTTTCCAGAAAATATACTGATAATGTGTCCCGGGATCGTTTGATTTTGGTTCATTAACACAGCCAGTGATTCTCTGGAATCTGTGTGTGCTTTCACAAACATCCCGTAAAGCTTCAACGGAAGAGAGCGAAGGCACGTTGTCCAACTTTTTTACAGTCTATGTTTCACACACTGAAGGCACTCTAGCAATTTTATGAAAATTTTCTGGGATCAATGCTCAGTGTGAAAGGGACTTATGAATCACACATAGTTCGCAAAAAGCTTTGTTCTTCTAATAAGTCTCTGCTTTTAAATTCTCTCAATTTATCACGAAATTCAAAAAATAATTGCCAGTTTTGCTGTATTAAATGTGGCGTGACAGATCGCTGTTGCAGCCGCAGTTCAAGAAAAACATCTTGTCAAAATATAGAAAAAAAGTCAACAGTCAAAACGTTTTTGGATATTAAGCCTCACCACACAGCTTAACAGTTACTCTACTGCCACCCCCAAGTTTGAATAAGGAATATTTTACAGTAATTGTGTAATTCTTTAAATTAGCAATTGACAGTAAAGATTTTAAATGATTAATTATTCCAAGCAGTTGCGCTTATATAACAACCAAAAACAAATGGCAATTAATCTGAACGTCAACCCTACTTCTCTAACACTGTTCTTAAAAGGACGTTGAGAGGGATTTCCCCCCTTCCCTTTTCTTCAATGTACCAATATTAACATTGACCATGCATTATCTGTATCAAACTGCACTTTTCACATTTTTAGACAACACGTGTGCCGAATCTCAAACAAAAACGGTTTAACAGCCTGCCTTAACGCCAGATGAGTATGAAACAAATTGGTGGACAAGGCCTGAGGAGAAACCACATTTAGCTGAGTTTATTCTTTAACACCCTTCCCCACAGCTTCCTTTTCTATGTCACCCTGCTTTTCAGCCCTTGGAGCATTTACCAGCACTGTTTTTTCCAGATGAAACGGTCATCAACATATCGTTAAAACCGACTGCAGTGCTCTAATTCAAATACGAACATCTCTTAACATAATGTTCGCATGCCCTAATAGCTACTATATGCATCCAGGAACCGAAGAATAAACTTTTAAACATGTGCATGGGAGTGCATGTGTGTGTCCATGCATAAATATTCGGCTGTTCTAATTTTACACTGTCAGCAGCTTTATTAGCATGAAGTTAGTCTCACAATTAAATGAGTGAAGGGTATTTTTGTGTTCATGCGTGTTGTATGTAGCTTTGTGCGCTAGCTTAGCTTAAGGCTCCATGATGTTCGCTACCCTTAATTCTTACATTCAAAACAAACCATCATTCTCCCTGGCTTCTTGCATGTCCATATTATCATGTTATTATTATGCAAAAGATCTCCCCCCCCTCTCCATGTTTTAACTCCTGATCTGGACTGCCAGGGGGCTCTAGGGGACAACACAACACCACTTACACAGTCTAAAAGGAAATTTATGCCCTGCTTAAAATATTGCACACTTGCTCTATTCAGCATTTGCATCATAGCCATTAAACATTAATTTGCAAGTCTTAAGATTTTTCTCTCCCTGTTAAAACACTGGTAAATCACGGTATTCTTTGTGTTGATATAATTCCTACTGCAACAGGAAGCTTGGCTGGAACATATAGAAAGTAAATTGACTTTTTTTTTTTTAAAGCTAGCTAGCTTTAATTATGTAAAAATTACCTATGGTTTGCAGGTGGGTATTTGCAATCTATGGAGCATTTATTGGACAAACAATGGTGTAGTGCAGGATGAGTCATCAGTATTTTTCCCAGAAGAGAATGATATGTACATATGTATTTGCTAAAGGTTGTTTTGTCAACTTGTAGGAGTACACTGGCATATCTGCTTCAAAGCTAATGGCCACGGACTAAAAGCCACAAAACTCAAGAGAACTGACAGAAATGAATATGTGTGATTGTGTCTGTGGGAGAAAGAGAGCGGCATTTGGAGAAATGAGACCAAACAAAGTTTTGTGTCAAACTATTTCAGTCTACCCTGCATTTTTCTTTCTCTCTCTCTCTCCACTTCCTTTTTCTTTGGAATCACCAGTTTGTCTGTGTGTAGGACCTGAGACACATATGCGGAAATACACTCAGGAACTTCATCTTAAGGGTGGGTGCACACTGAATATTGCTAAGATGTTGCTATCTTAAAGAAAAGCTGCAGATCATAAAAGATTTATTTGGTTGGGAAATCTTTGTTTGCTTAGTATGACGTCCTCACGGATTGATTGTCTTTGTGGTGAATCTAGCCTTCAATGGAGTTCTGTCAGTGTTAGAAATGCTGGGCTTATGCAGTGTTGTAGGGAGTGCTCCAGATGACCTCAAGAATCCGGAGTCCATGGGCTGTATATTATGTATTATATTAAGCTCATTTCGCTTTATTTTTATATTGATGTATTCTCAAATATTTTTGCTCGAACAAACCATGCACATCTAATTAAAAGTAACAACACAAGAGGAATAGATAGGAAAATAAGAAGCATTTAAAAAGTAAAACAAAAGTTTTTTTATGCTGAATGCTTAAGGGTTTAGCTAGACCTCCATAAAATACTGTGTGTGAAAATATATTAGGACAGACATATAATACAGACAACATTTTCAGTAAAACTATATATATATATATATATATATATATATATATATATATATATATATATATATATATATATATATATATATATGTTTAAATCATGACAATTAATATTATATTACTCTAAATATAATATTCAGGTGGTTCCACAGTGTGACTAGAAAATGAACTTCTATTTTCAAGCTTACTGTGGGAATCTCTTATAAAGGGGAATGAGATGAGTTGTGGGGAATAAAATATTCCTTGAACATTTAGCATATAAGAGGTCTTTGTATCATTAATACATCCTGCATGTTTCATAATTTAAAACGTCCTCGTCATCAATATAAAAAAGCATTTATATAATCAAGCTGAGAAAAAGCTTTGTTTGGATCCTAACCAATGTGGACGTCACATGGGCACAATCGTTTGCAGATAGGCTTGTTCGACTTCACCCTGCGATGCGCAGACCGATCGGCGGCTGACTTGAAGCAATGCATGACAGTTAGAAATTTTGTCCGACTTGAGGCAGCGCAGACGGCACATGATTGCAAGAGCGATTCGAGAGCCAGCTGATGGAGCCGGTGCAGATTCTCATGGGTAGCTGCAGGAGGATGCATGAGCTCTGATGACGACTGATCCACGATTGGCCAGATTCACTGCATGACAGCGATCACATGTGTTTCGTGTTTATTCTAAAACCTTATGTTACGCTAATGCTCAAAAATCATTTATTTATAATATTAAAACCTCCTTTCATGTAGTCGCGATGTTATATTGTCATGTTTATCAAACTAAAACTGATAAAAACCGTTAACAACACTTCATTGATAGTGTAGGTTTATATGCTGAACTTTAATCTTGTCCAAATAGACGCTTTATTAAGCAGTACATAAAAGTATTGAATGAAGTATTGAATGAACATGTCATTGAAACATCTGTGTATTTGAGAAATATTGCATTTATTTAACTTCAGCTGTGATAAAATTTGCAGCGCAAGCATCACTGCGGGAAGCAGAAAGTGTCCGACTTCACGGCTACTCTCGCCGATCACATGCATCCAGCCTCAGCCGATGTTGAACACACCTTTTGACTCCTTTTGGAGTGTTCCCACCTACTGGTTTTCAGTCAATGAGCAGGGAATGGATCGAAAATAGCTTTTTACAATAAGATTGTGGTAATAAGATGATTGCGATGGGACACAGACGTTGTGCTGTTCCTGGCTCTGGAAAGACATCGTCGTTGCATAAGCTGCTGAATGATCCCGATGTTAGAGAAAAATGGATTCAGTTTTTTTTTAACGAACTTCCTAGTCACGTCCCTACTGACCTATATTTCTACTTCAAAGAGCACTCTCTTTATAGCGGTTGAAGACATTTATAGTTATCAATCTAAATGAATCCACTGTGAAATATAGGAGCTTTTTACTGGGACCTAACAGACCTGTGTGTTTTGTATCACTAGCGCAGTGTCCATTCTCGGAGCATATCAGCCCGTGATGCGCATCGCTCCTCGAGATTCCTGCCTTTATTAGAGCGAAGAATATGTTCAGCCCCCTCTTTCCAAAGCTTTGAATATTCGGTGTTGATTACTACAGAAGTTTCGAAGCTCAAAAAATTATTTTCAGACGAGGCCTAGATGGATCTCGCATACAAGAGTGACTTTTTTTGTCCGTGCTTTTTGACCATCTCTGTTGTAATGTATTGGGAATCCATTGACAGAAACATATATTATCCTAACTCTGTCTGTCTGTAACACACAATATTATTTTTAACAAACCATATTATAGATGCATCATCAGATTTGAGATGAACCGCGGGGTAAGTGCATGCCAAACCGAGGGTTGAGAACCGTACGATTCGTTTTTTTTCTTCCTGAGAAGCATCGCACCCCACTAGTATAAAATGTAGTAAAAGTATTTCTAGAGGGTTCCACACATAATACTTATTTCATTGCAATACATTTCTGATCACAGCAGTGAAGTCTCACAGCAGACAGGCCCCTTCAAACAGAGCGTTTAAATCAGAGGGCTAAATTCAGGATGGAAAATAGCCATTTATTTCTAAATGACACTTTTTAAGTAAAAATTAAATCATATTAAATCCAGTTCATGACCACTTTAAAGCTTAAAGGGATACTTCAGCGATGGGAAGATGAATCTGTTTTTAAACTGGGTCATTAATGTAGTAGAAATGTGAAATTATTTTTGAATTTGGTGCCTTCTAGACTGAGAAAAGACAGAAAATGTATTTTTGTCTCATGGGGATGAAAGACAACAATTCCCAGAATGCTTCGCTGCCCTGTGAGGCCACTCCCAAAGCCATCGCTACTGGATTACTGTGACTGGATCACTTTCCCATCATGTTCATTTTCATAAAGTCAGTTCAGTTGGAGAACAGACAGTATACAATTAAATACTGTATGTGTCTGTTCAATATAATGACTGAGTCGCTGCGCGAGTGTCACAGCACTAACGCTGCAGGAGTCAGATTGCATTCACCGTCACGAATGAGCTCTCGTGATGAGAGCTGAGGTAAACGCAGCCGCGCTCGCGGCATACATTCCCAACACCTGTTCAATCTGCCGCGTTTTCAGTTCATGCCTTTGGAAGCTTAACTTTCATAGGTGATGATGTAGTACGAGAACACAGGAACGCAAGATCACATAAGAACACAGAGTGAGAAACATTCCCAGAGGTGGGACAAAGTCATTGTTATGCAAGTCACAAGTAAGTCTCAAGTCTTTGCCCTCGAGTCCCGAGTCAAGTCGAGTCAAAGATGAGTCAAGTCTCGAGTCGAGTCAGAAGTCAAAGCCAACAAGTCTCAAGTCGAGTCCAAAGTCCTACCATTTTAGTTTCGAGTCACTTCAAGTCATCTTACCACAAAAATAAAAATTATACAAATTATGTATGTCTGTAAGATTTGTATTTATTTAAACCTCTTTTTATACAATGCCATTAAGCAAATACAGTAAAAAAACAGAAAATGTAAATTTTCACAGAAAATGCTTGTATTGCAACAGCATATTGCACTAGAACAATGCACAGCAGCTTCAGTCCTGTATTGTGTTGACCTCATATTGCAAAACAGTTAAACTTCAAATAGATATGGGTCCTTTTAGCCTAAACTTAGGGCCATTATGGGAATATTGTTTAGCTTATTTTTGGTTTAATTTGGTTTACTTTAATAATTTTATTTATTCAATTATTTTGTTTTGCTATACTTTTTATGCCAGCTTGCCATGGCAAAGCATATGACTTCAGTTTCTTGAGGGAAAGGGCTTTCTTATGACTTTTGAAGCAGTGAAAATATTCTTAATATTGCATACACTGAAACTGAAATATTATTGTATACCGTAGTGTATAATAGACAATGAATATTGACACAACAACATTGATATGAGTAAAGAGTTCAAATACAACATGTGAGGCTATAGATTTTTTCTGACATCTGTTTCATATTCTTCTCAGGTATGAAGAATACCTAGAGGGGTGGGGGGCCCAAAACAAGCCCAATATTATTATATTATTTATTATCATCAGTATAATTTATGATTAATAATGTATCAATAAATGTGCCTGCAACATATTAAATTGAAATCTCGTGGAGTTTAAAAAGCAAATACAGATGGGATTTTACAAAATTCTTCAAGTTGCAATAAAGACTGTGAACAGAAGAGGTTTGGAGATGGAAAAAGAGAAAAAGTGACGTGAAGGATTATGGTAACTCCAGTCGGAGTTATTGCACACATATAAGGAGCAGTGGTGAACATGCACACTATAAACCGTAAAAAGGATAAGCCCTGCATCTCAATGTGCAATCTGCCCTAAAGAGTGTTGAAAATTACTAATGTCACATAGCTACTATTTAGGATTATAATGCACTTTTTTTACAGTCTATTGGGAGTTGGTGCATAGGAAAACACTGAGAGTGCTGCAATATAGAGACATGTTTATAATAATATACATTCGAACCATACCTACTGTTATTATTAGTAGCCTATACTTTTTTTATTATTTATTTTTATAATAGCCAAATAATAATAGTCATAATAAATAGCCTACATTATAAAAAAATATTTTTAAAATTAAATTAGGTGGCTTACCTCCTGTTTCCTCTCCATCTCTGTATATCTCTGCTGGTTGCATTGTTTGTAAAAAATAATAATAAAATGTATTCGTCTATTTACGTCTACGAACTATCATTACATTTATAACATCACATCACATGCCTGCACGTTGAACGCAATTTTTCTTCAAAGAGGGAAAGGAGGCGGATGTATGAGGACGAATGATACAGCACTTGTATCGTTGCACTATGTCTATTAGCTGTGAGAAGACAGTGTCAGGCAATGTATTTGGACAAAACAGCGACCATAAATGTAAAGAAACGAAGTTGCTTGTCATATTTTCCTAACAAGCAACCACATTTTTTAAATAAGGCCAAAAAACCGCGACCCGCAACTCGAGATTTTTTACCGCGACTTGCCAAAAAAAGAAGCCCAAATAAGTCACGTGTTATACGCGGACTTGGTAGCTATGGATACTGTTGAATCAAACCAACGTGGGAATACAGTGATTGGATGTCGTGACTCGTGCTGGCAGCGCGCGTGCTCTCTGCATGCATACAGGTGCAGCTTTTTTTCACTGAGAGCAGCGCGGCAGTGTGAAAGAAAAATTGCCAAAAAGTTGCAAGTCTTCTCGAGTCATAAGGCTCAAGTCCAAGTGAAGTCACGAGTCATTGATGTTAAAGTCCAAGTCGAGTTGCAAGTCTTTGTACATTTTGTCAAGTCGAGTCCAAAGTCATCAAATTCATGACTCGAGTCTGACTCGAGTCCAAGTCACATGACTCGAGTCCACACCTCTGATTCCTAAGGTAGGACATTAATAATGTAGCTGAATTAAACTGCTGTATGGCTTTTGTTTATTTCAGATTAGTTGCCTACTAATTACTACAGCAATTATTAAACACATATTATGAAATAACTGCTTAACTACATTGGTACAAGTCCATTTACGTGTTGCAATTAGGAATTCGGCGAGGATGTGAATGCATTTTACAAGTCGTAATCTCATAATTACAGTAATTCTGACATAGTGTTTACGCATCTTATGGTTCACTCAGTATAAATGTGAATCATGCCAAAAAAAGTTGAGGGGTCACTCAGGGGTCTATCATAACATCAAACAATCTAACAAGCCTCTGTTGTTAAGGACAGCAAGAATCACACAGCCTTGACTAGCTAGCTGTCTAAGATTTCACATCTCTTGTCATTTTCACATACACTTTTCAGTGACAGCATATGTTTGAGAAAGTGTGAGTGTTTTGTGAGGTGCTGGTGTAGCAGCATTACAGGCCTGCCAACACCTCCCACTGCTTTTGACCCCTCCAGGAGATGCAGCCATCCAGAAATGCCCATCTGTGCTTCTACCTCCTCCAGCTAGATCTCTCTCTGTGTGTAACTGTGTATGTGCTTATACCTGGCACAGGTCCACACACATTTACACTGCAGGACTGTTTGCGGTTTGCCGCCGCCCCATCCCTGCGTGCTTGTAGAGACAGTGCTAGTCTGCAGCTGCTGCCCAGCATGAATAGAAACATATTATAGTGGCGCCCATCACATGCCAACTGACACGTCACCTTTCATTTCACCTTTAATCTCGGAAGACTGCTGACTTGCAGTTAAAAACTCTGCAAACTCACGAGTGAGTGTTTGTAATGAGGCTGATGTCAAGCACTTTGTTTTGTGCACATGCACCAGAATGCATCTAAATATTACTAGACGCAAAGTATTACAGAGATCTCCAGCCTATCATTTACATGTCTGAAGTTTTGGCATATATTTCAGATTTTAGATCAGATTTCTTTCTGAACCCTTTCACAAAATGTATTCTGTATTGATCCAGCAATTTGATCAGAAGTAGGGCTGAACGATTTTGGAAAATATTCCAATTGCGAATAGATTTTTTTTAACCAATATTGCAATAGATTTTTTTTTTTAAGCTTTTATCTTCTGTACTATTCAACAAAGATGAGCAATAAATCATTGTATATTAATGGTGGGATCTTTAGGCACCTCACAATCCGGTTCCAAAACATTCTGACTTGAACATTTTTCTTATGAATTAATCTCATTAATAAATACATTTTATTATAAGTACTTTTTAAAATAATTACACAAATGTAATTAAAACAATTGTATGTTAAGAATTTTAAATATATAAACTAATATAGCTTCAAAACATAAAAGCTATTAAATAATAAAGAGGAACAAAAAAAATATTACAACAAAGAACAAAGAGTGCTTTTAGTATTTAAGAGTATCTGAATGTTTTCTTTTCAAGAGCTGTGAGTGATATTCTCCTCTTTACTGCTGTTTGATTATTAATAATGACATCATAGCAGGAGATCTGCATTCACGCTAATGCACAGATCTATTTTAAAAAAAAATTGTCCTGTCCTACAGTTAAAAATCTAAACTCAGAATTAATTAGCACAAAATCACTCCCTCACTAATACATTTATATAAATGTAATCTTTACTGTAACATTATTCGATTTAGACTGAGCAGAAATCTGTGAGAAATATAAAGACCCAAAGACAAAAGAAATAAAATAGGTAAAAAACAAAAAAATAGGTAGAGTCAAAAAAGTATCCTCTGTATGCCAAATCATATGCCATCTGTGCACAAGGTCTTAGCTGAAGGTTCCGGTTATTTATTCATTTATGGTGTTATCACCAGCTAGTCGACTAAATTTTCAACAAATAAATGTAGACTTTAAAAAATCTGAAGTAGTAATTATAATAATAAAGTAGAAGCAATTGGGAACAGTAGCAAATCAGCCACGAAGTGGAAGGCCACGTAAAATCACAGAGTGTGGTCAGCGCATGCACAGTGCGCAGAAGATGCTAACTTTCTCTAATAGACCTCTTAACTTTGTGTAGCCTTCAGAATAGTGCGTAAAGAGCTTCATGGAATGGGTTTCCATGGCTAACTGCCCAAGCATTACATCAGCAAGTGCAATGCAAAGTGTGGGATGCAGTGGTGTAAAGCACGCCGCCACTGGACTCTAGAGCAGTGGAGACATGTTCTTTGATGTGACAAATCATGCTTCTCTGTCTGGCAATCTGATGGATGAGTCTGTGTTTGGAAGTTGCCAGGAGAAAAATACTTGTATTGTTACACTACTTTTACTGCATTGTGCCAAGTGTAATGTTTGGTGAAGGGGAGATTATGGTGTGGGGTTGTTTTTAAGGGGTTGGGCTTGGCCCCTTAGTTTCAGTGGAAGGACCGCTTAATGCTTCAGCATACCAAGACATTTTGGACTTTGGACATTTCATGATCCCAACTTTGTGGGAAAAGTTTTGGGATGGCCCCTTCCTGTTCCAACATGACTGCTCACCAGTGCACAAAGCAAGGTCCATAAAGACATGGATGAGTGAGTTTGGTGTGAAGGAACTTGACTGGCCTGCACAGAGTCCTGACCTCAATCCGATAGGAAACCTTTGGGATGAATTAGAGCGGAGACTGGTCTTCTCGTCCAGCATCAGTGCCTGACCTCACAAATGCACTTCTAGAAGAGTGGTCAAAAATATTCCTATAAACACACTCCTAAATCTTGTGGAAAGCCTTCCTAGGAGAGTTGAAGTTGTTATAGACGCAAAGGGTGGGCCAACAATAATATACACATATTGGTTATTATAGTGACAAGTAATTTTTTTTTTTTGTATCCATATATTGATAACTGATTTCTTCTGGGGTCTTTTGTTTGTTTGTTTTTAAGTCGTACTCCTAGTTGTCCATCAGCAACAATGCCTGTGCAGTCGATAGGCCGTAGGTGTGCCATTTGTCATTTTAGGTTTCAGAATGGTGCTTTGTTCTGCACTGGTGCTCTGTAGCAGACTTCTACCAGACACTCCCTGCAGCATTACGTCACCAAAGTTTGGACTTAGAAGAGGGCCTTCACTTTTTAAACAGGTGCAAACACATTATTTAAGAGAAAATCCTGGAAAGAAAGAGGATAGCGTAAAACCCATGAATCATGTAAAAAAATTGTTATTTTGTTGCGCCACATATATTGTAAATAGGCTTTAGACTCAGGCAAAATTGCCACTTTTCCTGTGCAAAGAATTTGTCGCCATCCCATAATATAAGAACAGACACTGCGGCGGATGCCCTCTGTGCAGCTGACTGGGATGCCAATGACCAAACTGCTCATAAATCATTCCGATTGGACTTTGTGGAGACAGGATCCACACATCTCCCCTTCCTCAGTCAGAATTCCAATGTCTGGCACTGAAATATTAAGTACCGGCTTCTCATAGGTGCGGTAACTCTGGAAGAGAGCATTTAATAAAACATAACTAGCGTTGCCTTTTCTGTGCTCTAATACTCCAAGCACAGGATTTGTGATCGACTCTCCCCTCTTCTATACTGAGAGTGCTGTGCTATGAAATATGAATCCCTTTACTTCCCTTCTGTGGGAAATGGTTTTGATCCAAAATTGTAACTAAATTATGCATATTCCTATCTTCACTAAGTGTTGCAATGTAAAAGTATTTTGTGCAGTTAAATAAAATGGTATATCACAGTATTTACTTTAATATATAATGGTAATCAAATCGATGTATACAGTTTAGTTAGTCTTTTAAAATGTAATAAAATTAAAATGTAGTCATGCCTTTTTTTGAGCAAGTTAATTGTTTAAATTAAAACATATATGAAAGCTGTATTGTGCAATAATAATATGTTTTTTTCTAATTTATTTCTTCAAGTTAGACCTTTTATTTTGGCAGGATGTAATGAAAACCATTGAGTTTCTGTGTGTTTTAACAAACTGTATCATTAATATTATTAAGGGTTTTGTTTTTAAGAAGAAGAAGTGCACTCTGTTGTGCAAGTTATAATTTCTTCAAGTTAAACTAAACTTTTATTTTGAACCGTTGCCGTGAAGAACTTTGAGTTTCTGTATGTAAAGCCCCGTTTCCACTGAAATTACCTGGACCAATTTGTCCCAGGAACATTTTTCCCAGGAACTCTTTTTCCCTCAGACCTGCTGCTGTCTGTGTTTCCATAGAGGCCTAAAGTAACATGAAGATTAGTCTGGTGACGTAGGACTCCGTGTGAGTTTTTCAGGTTCCCACTGGATTTCGTCATCCCCAAATAAATGTAATAAATCCTAAACCTCGTCATCGGTCCATTGGTGTTTTTTGTTTCGTTTTTTTAACTCCATTGTTGATTTGTATAGCAAACAACAGACTTTTAGGTTGAAATAAAATGCTACGTGAACTCAATCAATCAGCATGTTAAATCCCACCACCGAAAGTTCCTGAACTTTAAAAAGTACTACCTCGCAAGCAGGGCCGTTTTAAGGGGGAAATCTTTACCTGACTTTATTTAGACCCCGGTCCTACTGTCGAAATAACGCTTTTCGGAGCCAGAGCCTAGTTTTAAATCAGTTCTTTGTGTTTCCACACGCAAAGAGCCAGGAAAAGTGCTTCTTAAACTAGCACCAAAACATTACTGGGCTAGAAGTAAGAGCCAATTACATCAGGCGCTGGGGAGGGGTCAACAAGATGAACTCAAACTTGAGATCCGACATTTTTTAAATATCAGCTAATGGAGCTAAAAGCTGCTGCTCGTTTGTAATCACCATCTATACTAATTACTGCAAACTGCATGAATGCGTTGGATTCGATGTGTTTTGATGCCAATCATTTACGATGTTGTAAAGCCATGTCAATCAATACGCAATGTTCACCACTGTTGATGGAAGGCTTGTTCGAGATGCATCGGCGCTCTGCAGTCCAGTGAGAGCATATGACTCCTTATGCTTTTGATTCACTCATGCGTTTTTTTATATCATATGCGGGTCGGTCTGTGCAGCGTCGATGCATCTAGAACATGCTTGGTGTGTTTGTGTTTCCCACTGCCTCGCTAGCATGGCTGAGAAAGATGAGACGCATACAGTGACGTAAGACCTGGCTCTGTTGTGACTCTCAGCATGTGGAAAAGCAAACAGTTCTTAGAAGTCTCCTCAGTCGAACCAACTAGGAACTGGCATTAGCACTGGCTCTGAACTAGCACCCGGTTTAAGCTGGTGGAAAAGGGGTAACAGAGTACGACCCCAAAGTCTCTAGTTCCTGGGGAAAGTTCCCGTGGTGGAAACGCGGCTTAAATGATATGACGATAGTTATATCAACTGAAATGGTGAAATGCTTGTAAAGTGAACTCTCATATCAGCTCTGCATATGAAGTTCATGTCCTCACAAAGTGTGATGGCAGATGCTGAAAACACCACGAGCATCATGCATTGTGCTTGCATAGTTGACGAAACTGTGGTGCTCATTCACACAGAGACACTGCAGACTTACGAATCAAATAGCTTTAACATTCACAGACAATTTCGCAATCAGTTTGATTCATTCTATAGATCAATTCTACTTTTGATTTATTCATCCAAAAAGTGTCCAATTCTGGTATATCGGTTTCAATTCAATTGTGTGTATGATATTACTGTTATATTACTATTGACCAGCACTAATTACAACTGATGCTGGCCATTCATCCTCTGTTGTGGGTGTCAGTGGACTGAGCTGTCCACATCTGCAATTGTCAGTAACAGTGGATGGTTCTGGATCTCTCTCACATACAATATTTCACCTCAAAAGTTTTACTGTTGACACTTGCATGTGCCTTCCAGTCCTTTTCATGAATACCCTTGAGGAGAAGACAAATTACCGCTGTCTGAGAACTCTTTTCTGCTGACTCTAAAAAAAGAGAGAGAGAAAAAGAGGAGAATATTTATTTTGTGTCAGTGACGTGAATATTTATTTCTTGTGTTACAGGGGGAGGGAATCGTCCTCGCATGTCCCAGCTGAGCTTTTTATAGGACACACAGTCTGGTAAGCTGTTTCTGTTGCATGTGTCAGTCTACATATGTGCTGTTTAACTGTGGTGAACAACTGTCTACTTCATAGCTAGGTGCTGCACTGCAATACACATTTCGCAATTCAGTATATCGCGTTGCGTCACAATATAATAACTGGATTGAGATTAAGACTGGGCCGAACAGAAGAGAAACTATCAGCATGTCTATGTGAGCGAGTGAATGTGCAAGATAAGTTTGAATCCCTCTCATGTGGCTCACTTCACTGATATCAACTACAGTGCCTCAAAGAACTGAAATATCGATTCAAGGTTCTAAAGCCATGTTTTTTTAAGCCCTAGGCTCCATGAATGTCCTGCAGGATGTCTGTGGAGATATATATAAAGCATTTTATTTCAAAACCTACAAATATATGTCCAGTTTATAGTATAAATGTGGTACATTGTCTGCTTAATAAGGATTTTATAAAACACTTTTTTTGTTTAATTACATTTTTTTTGGGGGGGGGGGGGGGGGGCACATAAGACATTAGGCACATAAATGCTAATAGTATTAAGTGTGACACACACAAGTGTAGACAGAACATTTCGTTCGCCCAATGGTGGCTGGCTGCAGTATAAGTCATAAATCCCGCCCTCTCCATGTACTGTAATCAAATGGCGTATGTTCACTTTTTTCCAATAAGTTTGGTTTTAGTTAGGTTTTTGATGCTATAAAAATGGCTTTATTGGTCTTAATTGAAAGGTGTTCTTGCGATTGAATCTGCGGGAGTATGGCTGAGACTTTTGATATCGGTGCTCCACCTCCGGATCACTACTATGCAGACTCGGGCTCGTCTTTTTGGCTGCAGTTTTCTACAGTGGAAAGTAGTAGCGACACAAAGTCTTGTCTATGAATAGTAAAATAAAGGCAATTTTATCAAAAAATAAAATATTTTTGTCTCATGGGGATGAAAGACAACAATTCCCAGAATGCTTCGCTGCCCTGTGAGGCCACCCCTAAAGCCATCGCTACTGGTTTACTGTGACTGGATCACTTTCCCAACTCGTTCATTTTCATAAAATCAGTTTAGTTAGAGAACAGACACTTACATTAAAATCTGAACGTATCTATTCATTATAATGTGATTTAGCCGCTGCACGAGTGTCACAGCACAAATGCTGCAGGAGTCAGATTACATTCATCGTGATGAATGAGCTCTCATGATGAGAGCTGAGGTAAACACGTCTGCATTCGCGGCAGTCGTTCATAGCGCATTTTCAGTCTGACCTGTTTTCAGTTCATGCCTTTGGAAGCTTCACTTTCATAGGAATTGAAGTTGAAACACTCACTTTGCCTGAGGCTGCACGAGGCGAATGCTTTGAGTGAAATCCCATCCCCCATGCCCAGGTTGAAAACATGCGGAAATAGCTCCCTCTCTTGGCTGTAGTCTTTAGCCTCTGGCAAAAAAAAAATTCCCAGAAATAAAATTCATAAATCTTTTGTCTTAGGGGGATATGAAGGGAGGAAGCACGATCATTTCAATATACTCCAGGGTTTCTACTGATACAAAGCCATATGCTAATCGGTGAAGTAACCCTTTAATCTCATGAAATCGTTCAAATGTGAAAGTAAGAATGATTTGCATTCCAGCTAAAAAAACAATCGAACTAGCGCCTATAAAATTGTGTTGCGCGCCTTCTTATCAAATTACACATTACTATGAATGATCACGTCATAAATGATAGGGAAACCCGCACAGCAATGATCAACTTCACCTATCTTTGGCTTGGGAACTAATGTGGTCAGAACCAAAGTTTACAGGACTGCGTTCTCTTGATTTCTCTCAAGCGGAGCACTTCTAAATTCCAATTGTTTGCCGCCGAACCGCGTCACAACTTATTACCATAAAGTTGAGCTGATTTCAACTCTCCTTGGGTGCGTTTACATGCACGTTCTTAAGCCGATTATGCCTAATAAGCCGACAATGAACATGGTCATGTAAACGCGGTAACCTGTTTTCTTTTATCGGAGTAAGGTCATAAACGGTGTAAGCATAAACCGGTCGGAACAGGTCGTTTTTTGCCTCTTTTTTTGCGCTGCATGTAAACGCATTAACCTGCTTTCTGTCGTCTTGTTGAAGTACGCATGTGTTATAGGTGACAAAAACGCAAATTTAGAGCAGATTTAAACACATTCAGACAGAGCGAGCTAACGTTTTGCATGAAATAAGGACATATACCACAAACGCAGACTCGTTTAAGACCCAGAAAATTGTAAAGATGTGTTATTCTCATCACATGTAGCAGAAGTAGAAGGGGTTCAGTCAAAACGCTTCATAACTGCATAAGGGTTAATATGAGCTGTAAATCTCCCACTGACATGGTGCACGCAACATTTGAAAAACTCAGAGTCAGATATACGGACATTATTATTTTGACGGCACTACAAGGAAATAACCCGGTTTATAAATTGTCATGTAAACGCCGTTTACTTGCGTTGTCCGTTTACTGGTTTGCATGTAAACAGGGAAAACTGGTTATTTCAATAAGCTGATTTTTTTGAAGTTATCAGCTTACTGGTGTGCATGTAAACGCACCCCTTGACGCCCAAATCGTCCAAGATGAGCCGCACCGCTCTCGCCGGAGCTCGCCGCCGGCTCCTTATTGAAAATGAATGACTTCCGGTCACCTTGACGCTCTCGCCACCGGTGGTGTGAACACACAGTTACACGATCCTTCAGAAATTATTCTAAAATGCTGATTTGTGCTTAAGAAACATTTCTTCTTCTTCTCCTTCTTCTTCTCCTTCTTCTTCTCCTTCTTCTTCTTCTTCTTCTTCTTCTTCTTCTTCTTCTTCTTCTTCTTCTTCTTCTTCTTCTTCTCCTTCTCCTTCTCCTTCTCCTTCTCCTTTCTTCTTCTTCTTCTTCTTATTATTTCCCTTCTTCTTCTTCTTCTTCTTCTTGTTGAATGTTGAAAACAGTTAGGTCAATTTTTTTTTTGTGTGTGTGGAAAATGATACTTAACTGATTCTTTAATGAATAGAAAGGTAACATTATAATGCATTTTACTTGCTGAATAGTCTTAAAAACTTTTGAATGCTGTTAGCAGACAAATAAAAAAAAATTAGTGAGAGTGTGAAAAGAGACTTTTTATTTAAATAAAGACTTTAGGCCTAATTTGCCTGTGGACTTCTGTGATGTACTATTGTATAATTGCCGTAGTCCTAGTCGACATTCAGATTCAGCGATCCAGTAGGATGGATGCAAGTGTGCTTCCCATATGTGTGCATATCTGAATATGAATCTGATGAATTATTTTTACAGTTTCCACATATGTTCTTCTGAGTGCTCACAACATGTCTGGCAGTTTTGAGTTGAGGCTGTTGTATCGTTAATATTCCTCTCTGGGTGAATAAGCATTCTTCTGCGTGTGGGCGAGTGAGTCAGCCCTGTTACCACTGCTGTGTCTGTCCAGACTCAGAGCTGCTGCTCAGCGAAGGAGAATCCCAGCACAAACTCCCCCCTTCACCCTCTTAAACGTGTCTCAACCATCTTTCAACTGGCCAACTAGAGCATGACAGCAGCCTCTCAGCCTCACTCCCCTTAACCCCCCTCAGAACACTCTTCTCTTCTCTCCCTCCCTCCCTCGCTCTTTTTCTCTCTTTTTCTTTCTTCCCTCCATCAGACGACACAGTCAGGGGGCAAATGTGTCACATCTCATAGCTCAAGAGTTTCATTATTAGGCTCTTCCTAAAGATAGACACTCAAAATGTGGCTCTCCATTTTCTCAGTGTTAGAAAATGATGACAGACGCCATGAAGCCCAGGATTTCACTCCAAGAAGCACCTGGATTTCTCTCTAACGGTCTTAAAGGATCTTCATTAAGAGCAAAGCAAAATTCCTAGAAAAGGCCAAACCTGCTAAATGCATTAGACTCCTGCCATGAGAACCATCGAGGCAAGGTATTGACAAACATGCCTTTGTTTTATGTCAAAGGGTCTATCCTGCTGGGCTAAATATAGCGTTCAAAGCTGCATTTTGTTGACGGTGACTTCCTCTTACAGGATCTTAATTACAGTCTACATTTGTTATATCCTTTTTTTGAATTTCCTCTTTCATGCCAAAGTGGTAAATGACAATACCATGCAGGATACAAAAAAAGTGGGTATTTTCATTTACTTTTTTGTGGGGTTGATTTATTTCAATCACTAGTTTTATTATTCAATCACTAGATTTATATAAATTAGCACAAATCATTAGATGTAAATTATACTACTGTTCAAAAGTTTGGGGTCTGAAAGATAAAGCTGCATTTTTACAAAATCAAAATTACATTAACATTAATATTTAGGGGTTTGCCATTTTTGCCTGTTTTTTGCCTGATTTGCCCAGAAATTATTAAAGTGGTCTCGATTTGGGACAGCATGACAAGTCAAATGTTATCCAGTTTTTCCATATCGGCCATTTTGAATTTTTTAGTAAAATGCTGTATTTTATAAATGCATTAACATATCATTATGAAATTCGGTATGGGTCATCAGCACAATGCCCTGAAAGAGCCTGAGTTTCAGATCATGATGCTTATAATTTTGGATTTGTCTGTTTTCGATCAGTGGTATCCAACCCTGTTGCTGGAGGGCTACCGTCCTGAAGATTTCAGTTCCAACCCTGCTTATCAGGCAGCCATGATTAACTGGTTCAGGTGTGTTTGATTCAGGTTGGAGTTAAACTCTGCAGGGTTCAGGAGCAGGGTTGGACACCCCTGACTTAGATCCTAAAGGTGAATGCTACATTGGGGCAACTTTTTTGAGCAGAGCTGCTGGGCAATGTTACAGAGCAATGTAGCTTGGACACTTTCCCATTGGGAATGGGCAACTAATGTCTATTTGGTTAGTTTAGCTCGATCATGAGACCTGTGTCTCACCTGGTTGCCCGTTGACGGCAACATTGCCTAGTAACCTTGCTCAAAAAGTCGTGCATCATAACCAAGGCTCTTGAATCCTTGCAGAGTCCAACGATACCAAACATGCTTGGTTATGTCTTATGGTTTGTGCAACCATTAGTCCTATCGAGACAAAACCACTGTAGGAAAATTGTAATCATAGCTAGTTGCCTAGACGTCATGAGCCAAATGTGAAAATGTTAATAGTAATTGGCCAAAAAATGAAATCAAAGTTGGGTGTGGGCAATTTTGTAAATGCTTATGAATACAAATGTCTATAACTCCTAAACGAAATGCAATATTTTCACCAAATTGGACATGCTTATGTATGAGGGCTTTCTGAGGATACACAAATACATTGGTAGGATTCTGTCACTTGGTGGCGCTATAATTGAACAAAACAGGAAATTGCCACTAATATCAATACCGAATTATTATGTAAATGATATATTTTATGAATGCATTGGTATATCATTACTACACTATGTGTGTGCCATCAGCACATGCCCTGAAGATTTTAATATATTTAGCATATTGTCATGAAACTGTGGTCATGACGAGAACATAGATGTTGCCAAAGTTGACCAAACTTCCTGTCCGACATCTTGATTTTGTTTAAAAATGTACTTTTTTGAGCGCCTCTTAGACAGTTTGTCCGATTTTCATCAAATTTGAATAAGAACCGACCGTGCCAACAAAAAGGATTTTGTATCGATGGATGAAATGATTTTTGTGTAGCACAGCAACAAAGTTGAGTCATGATGCCAGAATGACTCTGAGGCTGTATCTTTGTAAAGCTTTGATAAATTGACACCATTATTTGCATGTGTAATGTCACCTCACTCTGACCACGCCACATCAATTTGGTCACAGCATATTAGACCACATATTGGTCAAAAGAGATAAACCATTAAATCATTATTATTAAATATATTTATAATTTTACAGCTATTTTTCCTAAAATGTTTTAATAGGTATTTAATAGCTCATTGTTGCAGTTGGTCTGACACTGGTCTTACCGTCTTCTTTGTGTTTTGCTCCGATAATGGCTGCTTGTTTCTCTTGAATCCTTTAGTCAAATCTTGCGAGATGTACATCTCAGATTTAATTTAACTTCCTTAAATCTTAACCAATCTTACCAATCTCTACCAATCTTAACCTACTTTTTCAAACTCCTCCTACACTGTAAACCCGAATAAGTTGGCAAAACTCGGTTACATCAAATTTTTTATTTGTTCACTTCAAAACAAAAATTTCCTGATGATTACTCACCCCATCTCATCCAAGATATTCATGTCTTTCTTTCTTCAGTCGAAAATAAGTTTTAGGAAAATAATCAATGCAGTTTCAAAGTACTACTCAAACCAATTCATTGTTTTGAGAGTTAGGGTTTCCAGTGTAGGCTGTTGGCCTGAAATAGGCTCACAGCAGCTCGAGACAGTGCTGGCAAAAAGTTATCAAAATCATTTTGATCTATTGTACTGTTTAAAAGATACCATTATTTTTTTATATGTGTCTGATATGATCATTTATGCCTTGTGTGCAAACTTCTCAAAAATGTACATATGGAGAACAAGCCATTTGAAGCAAACATGCTTAGTTTCATGAATTTATAATGGGAGGCTAACAGCAGATTCTAAACTATCAGCCATTTCAAGATGAAGGTTGTGAAAATAATGAGGCCATACGATCATAAGAAATCCTTTAAGCCTATGTTTTTTCTATCAGTTTCCATCCCTTTGAATGGAAATAAATACATTGATCTAGTTAATTTGTATAACTATGGTGTACTGACAGTATAGATTTTATATCATTAGTTTACATAGAAGTCTGTAAAAAGCTTATCGATCGTTAATTGTTTAGCTTTTTTAGACCCCAATAAAACATTTTCAAGTGCTAGACAGACATGATTAAAAATATTGCAAGTAGAGACAATTTTACTTTTTCCACAATAATATTTGTAAACATTTCTTTAAATAAACACTTATGTGTTCAACTGCAAGCATTTTTAGAAGGCAATACATATACTGTACAGTAGATGAAAAAAACCTTTAAATAAATAAATGCTTTGAATGCTTTAGATAAATAAAGTTTTGAGCTGCAAATGAGTTGCAAATCTTCACATTTATTTGAAGTTGCCTTGGCCATGTGATTCTTCTAAATTTAAAAGTCCACACATACACCGCATATATTTTTTGATCATACCATTTCAAAACCAAATCTTTCAGTGAAAGTTCAAGATGGACTTTGCTATAAAAACCACATCATAAGATACGTTTCAGTTGGATTGCTAATCATTCACATGGGCCATTGGAGCTTGGACCCCAATGATTGCCTCTTGCGGCTATATTTTGAAATAATATTTCTTTGATGGCAAAGCAATATTTTCAGCAGCCATTACTCTAGTCTTCGGTGTCAAATGATCCTTCAGAAAACATTCTAAAATGCTGATTTGGTGTTCAAGACACATTTCTTATTTTTATCAGTGTTGAATTAAAAACAGTTGTGCTGCTTATTGTGCTGCTTAACTGATTTTTTTAATTTTTTTTTTATTGAAATATTTTATAAGAATTTAAATGTAATTTTTGATCAATTTAATGCATTCTTGCTGGGTAAAAAAATATTCACTTGTATTGATGACATAGGTGCAGTAATTTGAGTCATATTATGAGTAGTGTTTAATATGAAATTTATCTATGAATAATCTAATCACAGAGAGCTGCAGGACTTTTTTATTTCTTATTTTAAAATGTTCTGATAGATATAAACAGCACGTAGAGATGACAGTCAGACTTTATACTACTTTATAAAATGAAAGAACACTCAGGCACATAAGCAGATACACACACGTTGGTTTCATTCTTCTTGTGAAAACAGATGCAATGGCTTTTAGGTGATCGTATTTATTAAATCCCAAGGTAACCCTCACACAAAACTTCAGATGTCCTCACAAGTCTTTTTTTTATGTTCCTAATGAAGACTTTTTCAACAATTTGGCCCTCACGCCAAACCTTTACACACACAATTTATCTCAACATCAATCACAGTAATGCATTAAACTCCATCTTATCGGCTGTTGATCACATTAAAGTTTCACTTAGCAAAAACCTCAAACAAATCACTTCGGTGTTGCTTTGACCTCAGCCATTCACTTAACAAAATGCATGCACACAAATATCAAAGAGATAAGGATGAGACCACTCATTCTCTGGCACCAGAGACCTAATACTTATATTAGAGTATTTGTAGGATACTTGTACTGCTAGAGATACTGACTGTAATCAATAAATTTACTACTATTTATAACAAAGTCTGCCTCCTTGGGCATTGATTTATGATGTTGAGCCAGAACAGACCACAGAGAAGTCTTCTGTCCAATTGTAAGTATTTTAAAGTACTTATAATTTAGGTCAGATTCAACTTGCATTGCCTGAGATTAAAAATAAGGTATAGGTGTCAAATTGTGCACCGCAAAACAAATCTATATATATACAGTGCCTTGCAAAAGTATTCATACCACTTAATATATCCCCATTTTATGTTGCTGATACTACTTTGAATTTAAAAATATATATATAATTCACTTCAAGCTACATTCCATACACCATAATGGCAAAGCAAACAACAGATTTGTGGCAACTTTAAATAAAAAAGGATTACCTTATATAAATACATTGCACAAGTATTTGTACCTGGAACACTTGAAGTTTAGCTCAGGAAAATACACACATTGTCAAAAGCAGAAAATTAAGAAAATTATAATTTATTAGTAATTTAAAATCAATTCACCATTGGCACTTTTTAGCATTTACATAATTTGTATTAGATATATCAGTCTTTATTTTGCACAAATAATAAATGACTTGATTTACAAAATACAATTTATAAGATTTTTATTTTTTATTAATCAGTCAAACTGTTTCACAAATCAGTGTTATCTGTCTGAATCAGTAGCAACAAACTGGATATACACAAGAAGTTATAGTGATGCTGAATTTATTTTTCAGATGTCTGTTTTATTTACTGAACCATTTGAAGTTATCTATATTTGAATGCCTGTGTATTTACCAGGATTGGCCCTGCTGCAGATGCTCAAGTTGCTTAGCAACAGCTTTAAGCGGTCTTCAGGAAATGATGGCTGAGGGGCTTGTTTGCTTGACAGTGCTTATAGGATCTTTCTTCCCTAAATACCAATAAAGTCAGCTCATGGCATCTCTGTCAAGAGCACTCGCATGCTCTTATTCATATGGCAAGGGTGATGGGGCTTTTCATGGAATATGACATTACTGTGTACTGGAAGCTTACTAAAAAATACTTAAGTCATTGCATGCACTATTTCCTGTCTTATCTCAAAAGAGCACTGTGCCAAAAAATGTATTACATAACTGGTTGATAAGATTAACCAATGATTGAAAATCTGTTTTACTTGATTCGACATACTGTGTGAACCCATTTAAGTGATCGCATCACAAGCACCAAGGTTCAACAAGACTTTTTTTTGGCTAGCCCATTTTGCAACAAAAAAAGACATTCATGGAAGAACGGTTCACAATAAAATCAATAAGATTCATTTAGAAAATAAATACAATTGAGGTCACAATTAACTCTTTATACAATCAAACAAAACCTGAAAAATGACTTGTACCAAAGTGTTTATCGTACAATTCATTCATTCTTTTGATTCATTGTCTTGCTGGAAGACACAATGGCGACCTAAAGCCAGACCCCCGGCAGATTTCTTTACATTTTCCTTCAACTTGTCAAAATAATCTTAATAATAGATTTTATTTATAACACATTCCGAAGAATCTCAAAGTGCAACAATGGAAAAGGGAAAAATAACAAAAAAGGAATAGAAAGTAAAAATATAGAATAATACAAATAATCAACACATAAAAGCTTTTCTAAACAGAAAACAGAGCTGATTGTTGAAGTCTCTGTAAGTTCCACAGTACACTGTCCATGAAGGAGGCAAACAAAGTTTTCCGGGCACTTCTGTGGACACACCGGGGTCGGTTAGAAGTCTAAGCCGTTCCATGGCCGCAATGCAAGACGTAACAGCGACGCAGTCGAGAAGCGGAACATCTCAACATCACGCCGGACGCTGATGACCTAGCACGGTAAAAATGCCGCCAATCAACTGGCAACCTCAGCCACCATGCAACTCTAGCCCGAGGGAGACCACCAGTGAGCAGCCGATACCCCAGAAAAGAAAGCAGCCGCAGTGAGCAACATCAAATGTCCTTCAAGCCAGAAGCAACCGCAATAATTCAAACAAAAACAGCAAAAACAGTGAAAAACGACAAACAACGTCCTCTAAGTGGCTGCCAGCAATCAGCAACAGTCCCAATTGTAGCTCTGACTGTTTGACTAGTCACAGTCATAATAAAAATCTAAATCTTGCAGGACAGTTAACTTGATTTTGGGTGAAGAAGCGGCGAACAGACATCCTCAATCTTCTTTCTTCATGACCCTTGTATACACAACCACTGTTCCCTGTGCCTAAACAGCCCCACATCATTATATTCCTTCCACCATTCTCCCGGTGGCAACTCTTTTAAGGGTTGAAGGACTCTCCTTTGTTTTCGCCAAACAAAAGCTGCAGTTTTGTCTCATTAACAGCACATACTTCCAAAACTCATACCCTTGTTTTAAATGGTCTCAGATGCAGTGTACGGCTGTTCTAGACACTGTGAAATTTGGAAATGCCCTCTTAAGATGGGCATCCAATATCTTTCAGAGGTCCAGACTTACAACTTTGCTCTTTGTCATGGCCAGACTAAAATAATTATTTGAGAGATATACATGCTGTGGTAGTTAAAACTTGACGAAGTCCCAGAAAAAGGCTCAGATGCATTGAAATCCCTTTAACGTCTTTCCTGCGCCACATATTTGCTTTGAAGCTGCTGTCACAGCAAACGTTTTCCACAGAAGCCCGCATGAACTGACTGCTGTCCCGGCGGTGCAGGGGGGAAACAGGATGTGTGTTGACCTGCATCAAATAGAAGAATGCTGTGATGTTGACATTTTTGCACACTGTCTGCCACACAGTCCATATCATAGCAACGTTCAACATGCAATTACTTACAGATAAACTTCTTATGATGTGTGTATTTAGCATTTATGACCTTCGTGTTGGCACTTGAGTGTGTTTGTAGTTGGTTTATCGCCAGGCTGTTAATAGAATAATGGAGGCCGATCAGCTTTGGAGTTGGTCCAGTCTCTTCAGCCCTTCTTCAGGGACATCCCCAGCTTCATTCATCCATAGCTAGCAATGTCAGCTTTCGAGAAACCAAGTGTTGAACAAAACATTGCCTGCTTTCATTGTGGCTCTAAGATTAGATGCTTGGACGGAGGTCACCCATCTCCTTTGTTTCCTTTTAATCAAACGATGGCCCTGTGGGACACTGTCAGAGATCACTGCCCTCCATTGTTTAGGGATGTCAGAGAAGGCCGATCTGCTTAGAAAAGAGCCTTTGGGTGCAGTGAGAGCCTCCATTGTGGTTGTAAAGAAGGAGGATGAGGTGCCAGGATCAGCCAGAGCTCCATGGCTCTGTCTCTATTGTGACTTTAAGATGTTTGGCTCAGAAAGTCTGAAAATGGCAGCCATGAGTTACAGAAGGATGGAACCAGCTGCAACAAACCCACAACATTTTCTTAGTTAAAATGGTAAGAATATTAAGAAATACAATTTCTTTATATATTACTGACCTGAAACTTTTGACTTGTAATTTTGAGAAAACTTTTATTTATTTTTTAATTAATAGTTTTATTCAGCAAGGATGCATTAAAAAAAAAAAAAAAAAAAAAACTCTCTCTCTCTCTCTCTCTCTCTCTCTCTCTCTCTCTCTCTCTCTCTCTCTCTCTCTCTCTCTCTCTCTCTCTCTCTATATATATATATATATATATATATATATATATATATATATATATATATATATAAAAAGATTAACACAACTCAGGGCTCCAGACCAAAAATAGTAATTTGCGAGTTATATTTTAGCTGAGCTCGCCACTGGTGACCATATATATTTACGTTATAATAAATAAAAAAAATCTGTGCCTTACTGTTAAGCAGTACATCACATCTTTTGTTATGTGGACGTAATAAAATGAGATGATGAGTTGCAGTGGAAAAAAACTTGAGCACCAAAATACAAACAGAGAAAACTTTCCGTGTCAGCAAAACATGTCAAAAAAAAAGTAAGCTTTCATCTCTGTCGCGCAACAACACTGACGATTGTGCCAGCATGAGAGAGATAGCAAGCGGCAGAGACATGTCAACGGATGAACATCCAATAAGTGCAGAAAGGCAGTGTCTATTTTGTGCACACAACGTGGATAAACTACAACAGATAAACATGTCAGCTGGGATGCAAATTAATCATTAACAGTTCTCATTCTTAACTGATACTAATATGGATTCTTATCCTCAATATCTTTAAATCTTTGTTGTCTTCTGTTACTGCCTGAACTTCACATTATTTATAGCGCAGTCATAATCAAAGTAAGATTAATTGTCACCTTTAAAAGACAACTTCGGGGAATTTTTACGTTTATCTTGATCGTTATAGCTTTGTGAGAACAGTCTAAAGAAAAAGAAACATCCGGATTGGTACTTGCAGCACGGAGCTGTTACATTTAAAGGGATACTTCACCGCTTTTTCATATTACTATGTTATTCCCTTAACTAAAACGAGTTGATACATACCTCTCTCGTCTCAGTGCGTGCACTTTATCTCTCTGACGCTCTGTGACATTCTGATAGCATTTAGCTTAGCCCACTAAGCCAAGTTCATTCACTATGGTACCAAACAGAGATCAAGTTAGAAGTGACACCTCCACGTTTCCCCTATTTAAATACAGTTACACGAATAGTTGAACGATCAAGTATGGTGACACAAAATAAAACATGTCGCTTTTCTAAGCGGATTAAAAAGGAGAACTATAATGTATGGCGTAATAGCACTTCTGAGAGTACTTAGACTCGGCGCAGTAAAAAGTCCCGTCTGAAAAATACTCCCTCACATCTCCTCATTGACAGAAATGAGAGAGGCATTTTTTTATTTACTCATTTAATTAAACGACTTTGAAAAACCTTACTTAAACTTAAAACTTTACTTTAAAAAACCTTGTACACTTGCCTAGTATATTGTATAATATAAATAAATATATATAAAGATTAACACTGGCAACTCAGAGCTGTACCGCTGCATCTAAGTATGAAATTGAATGAATAAATGTAAAAATAAAACACTACATAGACATCACTATAATATACACTGATTCTTATTAAAGCGACTGTATTAAAGTGTTTCAGTCAATAGCAGTGAGTGATTTTCTCTTTGTCATTTGTTGTTTTATTAACATTATAAGGAATGGTTCACTCAATATTTTAAATTCTGTCATCGATTACTCACGCTCGCTCACAAAGTTGTTTCTTCTGTCGGACATAAAATATATTTTGAAGAATGTTGAAAACCAGACAATTGCTGGTCCCCATTGTAGGAAAATATACTATGGAAGTCAATAACTACCATCATCTGTCTCTGTTCAACAGAAGAAATTACTACAGGTTTGGAACAATATTAGAGTGAGTAAATAATGACATCATTTTAAAGGGGAACTGTCCCTTTAATGACAAGCTGCAGCATGTTCACTAGGCTGTCCTGTTATCACTATAAGACCTACAGGCATCTAATATACAGACACACACCAATTTTACTTTCACTTTAGCCATAACCGACTGTGTTTATGTTAACCTTGTGTGTATTTGACAGTATTAGCACAGTAAGATTACTTAGTTCATCACGTGTTTGACAGGCTTTTGGTGTGCGCACTCAGAAAAGCACATGTTAAAACAATTAAACACTTTAAAACACATGAACGTTCGTGATTGTAAATAACTATAGTGTTCCGTGAGTATAACTCTATCACTAACATGTGATGTGAATGCATGTCGTGTTGTTCAGTAGGCTATATTGGAATGGAGGTATATAATCAGCTTTATGTTAGCCCTCAACCGCCCTGCTCTCTAAGATAATCGGTAGAGTCTGCACAATAATCGTCTATACCAATATTACAATATTTTTTTCTGATATTTAAACATTTTCCCATAATTGGGTATCGCTTTATCAGGTAAGATCGGATTCACATAGGCTATAAATTGTGTCCATCTTAGACGTTTTGAGAATTGAGGGGAGATTAGTCAAAAACAGTTTTCAAAGGTAACATAACTGACCTCCCTTAAGCATTTATCTAACACATCCCATTTGTGCATTAAATTATGTTATGTTGTTTAAACATTGCGCTGAAAAATCATGCAATCCATCAAGTCCTGTCCCAATAAAGATGTAACTTTACATGAATGAAATAAAACAGCCATGAACGAGTGCGTGTTGAAAGTAAAAGCGCTGAATATATTTATCTCTCTGTTGTCTATGCTCATCATTATTCTCGTGAAGTCGCCAGTTTGATGCTCGTTAAAATATTAAAAATAATATAAAAATAAAATACCATAATATAAATGCTGTTATTGTAAGCTAAAACATAGAACTGGGCTTATTAAGTGTGGAATGTGAAGTTAAGCTATTAGAAGTGTGTTCCGTTTTGTTTGCAAGGAGGAAGTGAAATTTCAGAAATTACAGAATTCAAAAGATGTTAAATAAAACCCTTTGTATAGTTCAGTTCCGTTGTTTCAAAAGTGTCAAAAACCGAAATAAAACAATAAATAAATATTGGTTCTGTAACTCTATATCGAGCACATAAACATGCAAATAATTGGTATTGGTTTTAAAAAAAATTCATTTTGGTCGATCTCTAATAATTGGCATCAGCCATTGAAAAACCCATATGAGTTGACCACTAGTCCTTAACAAAAATTCACACATTCTCTAATCATTTACCCTGTAATTCCGGTGGATTGTATAATGATGACATCATTTTTATTTTTAGTTCCTTTCATTCATTCTTGTCCTACAGCTATTACAGGTTCAGCCCACTGTCAGATAATGCCAAAGGCAAAAACAACAGGATAGATGAGCTATTACAAACTGTTGAAGTTTGCTAGATCATTCTAGATAGACATGACGGCTGTGCCTCTTTCCATTTAAAGCAAAGAATCGGCACCGACAAGCCAGAGAGAGAAATGCCAGGAGACAGAACAATTGCAGGAAAGAGAGAACTCAGGTGAGACATATGTTCCGTTGATGAAATGATTTATCCTCCACCAATGAAACTACAGGGTGAGACGTTAGCATGATTGCTTTCACGTCAGTGCACTCAATACAGCCAGAGGTGGTGAGTTCGAGGAAGGGCAGAGTTCTGACATGTCCGCTCACACACTCATGGGCTTTCCTCATGTTCGTTTGCCCCTTGGAGGCAGATGTAAACAGATTAGCCTTTTCTAGCATGTAACAACTACTTTGGCTAATTGCTTATAGCTACAGTTTAAAAGGAACATACTTCAAGTGGAAGCAAATGATTCATGTTCAGGTCTTCTATAAAATATTTAGTATAGTTTGATTTCTTGAGGTTAACAATCAGCTTTCTCTGTTAAGAACACATTCAGTTTTAAGAGTTTTATTTTGTACCCGGGTTATCTTTTTTCCAGGGTTTGGATTTTTTATTTCCTTTCCTCTAAATACTATCCTTTTGATAGTTTTATGCTTTATTTTTTTCCTTTTGAGAGTCCTGTGTGTGATCGCTTCACAGTAAATGAATATAATCACCATGTCAAAAGCACATACTGTTCTCTCACTCGAGACGTAAAGGGATAGTTCACCCAAAAATGAAAATTCTGTCATCATTAACTCACCCTCAAGTTGTTCCAAACCTAAACAAGTTTCTTTGTTCTGCTGAATACAAAAGAAGATATTTGGAAGAATGTTTGTAACAAGCACTGCCTACCGTACATAGACTACCATATTGATTTCACAGCTCGCACAGTATTTATGCAATGCTTCATTGCAAGAGTGCAACAGATCTTCATTGAAAAGCTGAAATTAACTCCTTTTAAAGAAACTGTATGTAAGAAAATGTATTTTAATTAATTATAAAATGGTCCTGATATGTCACTAGACTTTAAATTATGTTAATTTCAAATACTTATATCACTGACAACAGTGGTCCAGCCATGATTTTGTCATTTAAAAGTTGTTGTTGCAGCCTTCATCTGATGTTGATGTTGACATGTTGTGTTTTGGCCTGAAGCTCCGCCCTCCACCGATCTACGAATCACGAAGTCAGTAGTGTTTCGGCATCCGGGTTGTCAGCTCTGCTCTAGTTACCACAGCTGCAGCTACAAACGTTCCTGCTGGATCCTACAGCCAATCTGGCAACCTCGAGGGAGGGGGAGAGGGGATACACCGCTCTACAGTCATTTGAAAGCGATTGTAGTCTTAGTTTTGGCTACAATCTTACATACACTTACAAACATTTCCTTGAAATTCTTTCATTTTGAGCATACCTTAAGATATAGAGACTAGCACATATTGCCATTTCCCCCCACTAATATCTCAAGGACAGAATGACAAGCTCTTTTTTCCTTTGGCCTCTAAAGGCGGGCGTACACGGTGCAATTTTTGCTGTCGTACGAACTCTTTTTTCTCTCAGGAGAAATCGTGTGGACTTTGTGGATGCTCGTATGGTCATGGCTCTCACCGTGTGAGAGGAAATGCGAAACGAGCCGAGCACGTTAAGAGCACCTCCCGACCTTACGATCCTTTTTAAGCATGTTTAAAAAATTTGGGGAATTGGCCCGATTTTCACCAGCGTATGGCTGTCCCCTATAGCCAAATCATGCACAACCACGTCACATAGGCTTGATCTATGAGTATTAGGCTATATATCTCAGTGGCTGCAACCATACAGCGTACACACACACACTCTCTCTCTGTCTCTCTTACGCGCGCGGCACGTCGTCTCTCTCCCTCTGATTGTTTTAGTTGAAAGGAATGGCTACTATTTTGAGCTTTTCAACCAATCATTTGCACACATATTTTGTCTTTATTTTTTGTATCTGAAGCTCTCAGCAACATTGAAGGCTCCGGTCTCTGTGTTTAACAGAGTGTGATCGCGGCCGGCTCGCGGTGCAAACAGTCGTGTCGTGTACCAGCTGATTTGATGCGATGATCAAATTAAATGACTAGCATCTGCAATATCTCACGACCTCCCGAGTGTCCGAATTCGCACAGTGCACGGCTGCCTTAACTCTCTTTCAGCCATATTCTCGCATGTATTTCTAGCACACCTGCTGGAGCAAAAGTCCTCTATTGTATGGGCTCATAAAAAAAGCAGACCAAGGCTGAATCAAGGCCTACTTTATCTTACACCCTCAATCAGCTAACCTGACACTAAATACATCTGACAACCTTCCCGACACCACCGCACTGCTGCTCGACATCTAGTGCCTTTCCATTAAGACAAAATATAGCTCTGTACTTACCTCATGGCCTGAGCTATAATATGTTCTCACTAAACATCCATCCAATGTTCATCTACAGCTCTCATGATGCATACAGATTTATCTTAGCTCGCTCTTGATAGCCACTACACCTATACCATAAAATACACACCCACATGCACAGTCAACCTCTTCATTCTCATAAGAAGCTAAATCAAATTTATACCCAACCTCAGGCACACATCCCCAATGGCACTTGCAGCTCACCAAGAGTCTATTATAGCCCTCGACTCAGCACTCTAAAGTGCTGAGATGATTCAGCATCGCTCTTTTTGGCTGCTCTCTTGCTAGAGATCTGTTGACTCCTACAGATGCAGATTTTACAATTAAATGGTAAGGACGGGGTAGTCATACAGGACAAGGTCAGAAGGGCTTATGGTCTATTACTGAGGCAAGTATTATTATTATTGTTCATATATTAGATGTTACCATTTGTTCTAAAAGCCCTAAGCCTGAAGTATGGGATCATGGTCAATAGAAAGTCTAGAATGTTTAGCTGTACACAGAGCATAAAAACAGAAGCATATCCCAGGCTTGAGTTTTTAAACTTTGCCGTGTACCTCGTCGCGCACTGTTTGTTCTACAGATATGAATGATAGACTACCCCACTTTGGACCAGTAAGCAACCACCTAGAAAATAAGAACTCCCTAGCAATCATCCCTATCCATATGTAATGGCTTAGCAACCATCCATCATGATGTTTTGCAGAGGCAAGTGACACTTGCATTTTTTTTAACAAATGTAAACATTTAGTTTTATTTATTATTATGATTATGATTATTATTATTATTATTATTATTATTATTATTATTATTATTATTATTATTATATCTTAGTCTGCCTTAAAGTTGAGTGAGATGTAATGAAAAATGAAACTTGAGTGAGTTGTTATAACTTGATTTCAGTTTCCATTAGGGGGTTTCATATGGTCGAAGACCTCATGCTGTGTGTGTGCGTGAGTGCGTGCGTGTGTGTGTGTGTGTGTGTGTGTGTGTGTGTGTGTGTGTGTGTGTGTGTATATACAAGGATAGGGATGCTAGTAATCTTTGACCTTTGAATTTTTTGGTCCCCATGAGGACCAAATTATAAATGAATTAATGTGACAATTAAAAAAATCTGAAGTTTTTCAGTGAGGTTTGTGTTTAGGGGTAGGGTTAGGATTTAAGGGATATTATATACAGTTTGTACAATATAAAAATCATTAAATCTATGGAATGTCTAGATAAATTTAGGGCATTTGTTCACACACACACACACACACACACACACACACACACACACACACACACACACACACACACACACACACACACACACACACACACACACACACACACAGCTTTAATAAGAAATACTATATTTGATTTATACAGTGAAGACACTGTGCAGTGTTATTTTACATTTGATTACTTTATTCAATATTGCATTTAGACCTAGCTAAAAATATTAAAGCCCTGTGTATAAGGCTACATAAGTTCATTGAGTACATTAAGTTCACTTTAATTAAAAGGTGCATTTTTAAAAGCCTAATAAATGTTTAAACATTATGCTTTTAATAACACTGTGATGCTGAATGGCTATAATTACTCATTTCATCCCTAGAAAATTAGAAAAATCTATTTATTAGAGACATTAGAGACAGTATTGGCATCTGATACTGGCTTTCATTTTTAGTACTTAGAAAAAAAATGTCATTAAACAAATATTTAAAATATACAGTCTTGTTTGTTTTACTATAAAAATATAATGAAAATGTTCATGATAGGTGCGATTAATTACATAAACGTGTGATTGAAACCGTATAGATAAAACGTTTTAGACCGGTAATGTCTCTTCTGAAACATCTTCCCTCAAGTTAACGGGCCAAAGTACTCTCAGAAGTGCTATTCCACCATACATTATAGTTCTCCTTTTTAATCCGATTAGAAACGCGCCACGTTTTATTTTGTCACCATACTTGATCGCTCAACTACTCGTGTAACTGTATTTAAATAGGGGAAACGTGGAGGTGTTTGGTACTTCTAACTTGCTCTCTGTTTGGTTCCATAGTGAATGAACTGGGCTTAGTGGGCTAAGCTAAATGCTATCAGATCGTCACCGCGCGTCAGAGAGATTAAGTGCACGCACTGAGACGAGAGAGGTATGTATCAACTCGTTTAAATTAAGGGAATAACATAGTAATATGAAAAGGCAGTGAAGTATCCCTTTAAGTTTCACATGATACTTCAGAAAAGATATATGCTGATACGCTGCTCAAGAAACATTTATTGTTATTATCAATGTTGAAAACAGAAGTCTTTATATTATACAGTAGCTCAACTATTCAGTGTGGTTTAAACCGCTACAAGCTAATACACCTAGGGAACACCAGATTGCCTTAACAGGTGTTGCTTGCCTAATGTGACACTTATTGAATATAAAACTGATGAAAGAGACAAAGCTAAGCTTTTCCCTCCTAATTGCCCTCCCACCCCCTGTTCGAACAGACCTAGTCTTTTGCATAATTATTTTTCATATTCACACATTCACATGTCTGAGAGTGTGTCTGTTCTTTCCAAGCAGGTGTGACCTTTTCTCTGATCCGAGATAGCCGCAAACCAAATCTTTTACATAGTGTCTCAGCATGCTAACACGCTCACAAACAATGAGTGTGTTTACTCTCTCACATAATATCTCACCTTAGTGCAACTTTGTTGCAAAAATGCAATGTTCAAGGTTGCAACTTTCACGCTTCAGCCACACTATGGCATTTCTAAACCTCAATTGTTCATAACCTAGTTTTTAAGATGTAGGATGGCTTAATGTTCTATCTAAAGCCATTTGATGACATTATAACATGCCTCAGAGACATTTTTATTAAAAGACAAAAGTGGATATTTTGTGTACTGTATATAATGTGTTCAAGTGCATTTATATAAATGGTAACAATTGATTTGTTAACATTAGTTAACACGAACTAAGAATGAACCTGATGAAAAATGTCAAATCAGAAGTTGTATTTTTAACATTAGTTGCACTGTGAATTAACTTTATTATACATATATACTTATTACATTACATTACTTAGTATATTACATTACAAATAACATAAATATAGCAATTTACTATGAAAATAAGATATACAGTATGTGACACTGGACTACAAAACCAGTCATTAGAGTGACAATATTTGGCAAAGATTTGTAACTATTTGAATGTGTATTTTATGCTCCATGTCTTAAATTGGAAACCATTTATGTAATTTTAATTGTAACTTGTATAAATGTAAAAAAAATGAATCTATAAGTAGTTAATGGTAGAACACTTAATTTTATGAATCAGGTTTTTTTGTAGGTCTGCTTTCTTGTATGTTCTTAGCAAAAGCACAGCTGTCCTTTGAGTAAGGAAAAATGTTCCATCTTGCGTCATCCTTCTTGGAGTGGCCCTGAAATGCATTGTGTCAAATTTCTAGAGTCTAAAATGAAAGATAAAGGCCACTTACACTTCACTTGTAACCCTAGTCTAATGTTAACACAAAAAGAACCAGAGCAGTTTGTCACCTTTTGTTTTTGTGTTTGTATATGATAGCCTAGTGAACCTGCTCACATTTAAGCCCTGTGGGTTGTACTGCTCTAGATACTGTACTGTACAAAATATGAGGCATGTGCATCAGACCACACCTGAACATTGACATGTTTTCTTGTCATCTTCCTGAATGATTAAAACATTCATCTTCTACCTGAATGGAGAGCTTACAGGTTATCAGTGATTCCCACAGGACACTGAATCCACACAGGAGTCAGGCTGCATAAAGCAATGTGAGGTCAGTGGGAGTGGTCCTTAGACATATAGAGCTCCCACAATGTACCTCCGCAGGAATTAAAAGAGCTGACAGTTCGCACATCAGTATGGGAGAGGAAATTGGGGAGTCTGTTATCCTTGCTGTGTGGTGTGTGTGAGTGAGAGAGAGAGAGAAACAGAAGATAAATCTATAACAGCAGGAAAGGACCATCAGCATTTACAGCTGCATTAACAGAAAAATGTCAATAAAAGACCATTTAAAAAAATCTACTGAAGATTTGGGAAGTAACCAACAGAAAAAGAGGAAATACCAATACACTACTAGTCTATCATCACAACACTGAATCAATGAGCATTTATTCTTGTTGTTAGTTTGCATCTTAAAGGAATGGTTCACCCATATATAAACACTGTCTTTCATGCTGTCGAACTTGAGTATGACTTTCTTTGTTTTTCTGATGAATAGCAGCCAGCAGTCACATCACCCTGTAGCCCAAGACTGGTTTCCCACTGAAGCTAAGCAGGGCTGAGCCTGTTCATTACCTGGATGGGAGACCAACTGGGAAAACCAGGTTGCTGCTTTTAGAGGGGTTAGTGAGGCTGGCAGGGGGCGCTCACCCTGTGGTCTGTGTGGGTCCTAACACCCCAGTATAGTGATGGGGACACTATATTGTCAAAGAGCACCGTCTTTCGGATGAGACGTTAAACCGAGGCCCCGACTCTCTGTGGTCGTTAAAAATCCCATCCTGGCCAAATTTGCCCATTGGCCCCTGTCCATCATGGCCTCCTAATAATCCCTATGTAATGATTGGCCTAATCACTCGGTCTCCTCTCCACCAATCAGCTGGTGTGTGGTGAGCGTTCTGGAGCAATATGGCTACCGTCACTTCATCCAGGTGGATGCTGTACATTGGTGGTGGTTGAGGAGATTCCCCCCTCTATGTAAAGTGCTTTGAGTGTCTAGAAAAGCGCTATTTAAATGTAATGAATTATTATTATTATTAATACATTAACATAAACATTTGATGTCATCACGGAAGAGAACAAACTCATAAATGGGATGGCATAAATGCTAGTAAATGATCTTGTTCATTTTTTTTTTTTTTTTTTTTGGTGAGTCCGTCATGTAGACAGTGCAATGAACTTTTTTGTGTCGCACTGAATCATTTTTGAGCTATGAAAATTATAATGGTGAACTCATTGTAGCATGACTGCATACATGGCTGCTCAACTATATCAAGTGCATAGGCTGACTTTGTTTTTTGCAGCATCAACAAGAACAAGCTAATTTTAGGGCTGGGTTTCGGCAGCAACATGGTACATATTGATACATGCTATTGTAATGAATTCCTAATTGCCAAATTCACGAGTGACCCAAGTGGGTAATGAGAGAAATATTAAAGCAGTAATGCCAGATTGGAAATCAAACATTTATGGCATGATCTGTTTTTGATTTATTCAATTTCATAATTTCAACTTTAACAAAAACTAGCCCTATAATATACAAACAAATGAGTAAACGATATATATGAGCAATATCACACAAGCAGCAGTGCAATATGACTGTATATCAGCACAGCTGTGATTTGGCATAGGCCGCAGGAGGCCATACGATTTATACAATAGCTCTTTCTGGTTCTCAAATCTGATTGGCTGAACACTGTGCGATATTCTCCCAGTGTCAGCATTCTAACCATTTCACAAATTCAAAGTCGAACATTCTTCAACTCTCGGCGACCAGTAAAAAACGGCAAACGCAACATACTTGCTCAGCACCACGTTGCACTCATGCCGTTCTAAAAACGTGATGCTCCCATTGAAAACAATTGAATACGCCAGCCAGCTCGTGAAACAATGCTTTGGTGGACACGCACCCTGATACTGTACTCTACAGTCTACACAATACAATAAAGTGACTCAATGTTGCTTCAACTAGTTCGAGAGAGAGAGAGAGAGAGAGAGAGAGAGAGAGAGAGAGAGAGAGAGAGAGAGAGAGAGAGATTCTACAACATTCTATTTTCTGAAGGAATGTTAATAACCTATACATGATTCATCCGTGCATTTTTTGTTTCAACCTTCTATTGTTTAATCCAAATGTCTTCAGGTTAAACGACATACTTCTCTCTGGTGACAAATGCAGGACTTCTCCAATCATTTAGTCCACTTAAACCCCTACCTTTCTTACAAACAAATGCAAACACACATCCAGTCTTGCCCTACTGTTTTTATTTTTTATTTTTTTTCTCTACGTTGATCTGTTTCACTCAAAAGTACGTCACTATATGAAAGAAAAGATCTGTCATTGACTAACATTGTGACTTTAATGAACATGTTATTTTCGAAATCGTTTTTGTTAACAGTATCCTTGACACTAAACATGTCAGTCTTTGTAAGTTTGTCTCTCACCCTCGGTTTGGAACAAGAAGAGGAAGTACTTGAAACCCTGCAGAAACCCACCCTAACCTGAACAGGCTGTTGTTCATCCCTGCACGCTTTCATAAATGCAGGCATTAATTATGGATTTATTGCTGTCCTTGTCTGTGGGCTGCTGTGTCACTATGCAGATCTCAATTATTCATGAGCCTTAGGAGCAGGGTAAAGGGTGGTGCACTCATGCGGGACGGTGCCGTTTACAGATTATTTCGTTTTCAGCACCAAATTGTCCGGTTCACTTTATTGCTGTATTTTAATCGTTTTCTCCCCAATTCTCATTTAAAAGTAAGACTCTCATGCTCTGTGATATAGGTTTGTATATGAAACTGGGAATCTCAGCTTCAGCCCTGAGTATATAGAGTTAATTACAAGTTTAAGTAAGTAGAATGTCATGCATATATAGTGTGGTAAAGAGATATGTCATGCTGCATTGCACACTTCTGCCCTTCACAACACAATCACAACCAGTTAGAAAATGTTGGATGTTTAAAATACAGTTTTGAGTAAAAGGATTTTAAGCCAATTACATTGTACTGTGTAATTACTAGCACAGTATATATATATATATATATATATATATATATATATATATATATATATATATATATATATATATATATATATATATATATATATATATATATATATATATATATATATTAGTGTTGTCACAATACCAAAATTATGACTTCGATATGATACCAGACTAAAATACCTTGATACGATACTAAATCGATGCCATGGTAAAAAATAAATAAATAAAAAACAACAAAAAACAGATAATATGACAACAGAACATATTATTTATTGTGTTTTATTTTTTTTTTATTCACTTGGCCAGCATGTTCCTGCCCTGATTTTTGACCATTCCCTCCTCTTATTGCTATAATAACGACATGCCAGTGTGAACATCCTTACAGAGATCACATTATCAATTATCTTATCATTCACTAACCTTTCACTTCTCAACAGGTTGGGATGACCAAAATCTTGTTTTATGATACGAGTAATTTAATATTTTTTAAATGTAATTTTGTAATTTCATATAGATTTTTAATTGTATCTTTGTTTTTAAAAATAAGCAAATTACAAACAATATGACAAAAACAGTGCTTTATTTTTCAGCTATTAGGTCTATTTAACAGTAGTAAGTCAAGAATTTTTTTAAATAATTAAATATAAAACTGCTTACTTAGTCTTCACTCTATAATTTAACTATACCCTGATTCTTAATAAATATATTTTAGTTATTTATACTACATATATATAGTATCTTAAAAAATTTAAACTAACAAAAATGGTTTATGACTTTAATATACTTGTAAAAAAGGAAATTTAGAAAGTCTTGAATTGTATAAAATATTAAGACCATTCTATCATACAGAATCTCTGTTGATGCTTCTACTCTTCAGTTCACCCCACTCATTTTCTATAGGGTTCCAGTCAGGGGACTGGGATGGCCATTGCAGTATCTTCATTTTGTGCTCAGTGACGCATTTTTGTGTTGATTTTGTGTTTGTTTTGGATCGATGTCCTGATGGAAGATCCAACCACGGCCCATGATACGATTTCTAACAGAGGCCGTCAGGTTTATTCTATTTTTGTATTTGCTATAATCCATGATACTATGTATCTGAACAAGATGTCCAGGACCTCCATCAAAAAAAAAAAAAAAAGTCCCACAACATTAAAGATCCAGCGATATATTTAACCACGGGCATGGGGTACTTTTTTATCCCCCTTTGCATCAAACCCATCTGTTTTTTGTTTTGTTTTTTTTAATTAGGTTCTTGTGATTTTTTTTTTTTTTTTTTGATTATTTTTTTTTTTTTATGTTTGTTTATAGGTGTAATATGTTAATGAATTGGGGAGATTGGGGAAGCAGCTTTTCGATGTAAATATTAGAGTATGTCTACACAGTGTACTGGTAATTTAAAAGAGCAAGGGAACGTTTTAATGACTAGGATAACAGTTCACGCATTAGATTTCAAGCTGATATCGGTGTATGCCAGCAGGGGTGTGGGTAAGTCCCAATGTTTAGTTTGCAGTGGTGTAGTAGCGCCCAGTGTGCGCACCCCGTTGACTGCAGTAGTGATGTGCATAAATAGCTGCCGGTCTGCTGTACTGAGACACTAGCAGAAGGTCACTCTATTGATTCAGTCCCGCACTGCAGCCTTTGATTACTGGGTCTGACACACCACCGCAATCTATAATGCATTGTATATGCTCTGTGCAGAAATCCATAATGACTCTCTATATTCCACCCTCATTCATAATGAAGGCTAAGCAGTGCCTACGTTCCCCAATCTGTCAGATAGTCCCCATCCGCCAGCCACTTTTACATGCACAGTGAGTGGCACATTATTTCAGCTCTGTAAATGGTTCACTTTTAAGATATGACCGTGGCTGCTCGTGGGTGTGCTGCATGTATTAACTTGAGATTGTAATTCAAGTGCAATTTGACTGCGATTGCTCATTTAAGTCAATATATGAATGTACAAGCATTCACTAGTTGAGCTAACGTCACAGAGTGGGTATGTGTATGAGTGGAAAAAGAAATTATATTTGTCCAGAGTTCGCAGTCCGAATTTAATGCAATGATATAAAAAAGGCCTTCACTGGATTCACAAAGACGAATATAAAGCGTGGTCAGTGTGTATGGAATACAAGACTACTCCTTACAGTGTACCGTGCTATTAACATTTCCTGCTATTTTTTAAATTATGTAAAACAGAATGCATTATGCAAACATTTCATGCAACAGTGACATGCAACATTGTTGTCACATGACTTAATTTACATTTTTAATCTTACGTGTAAAAATAAAAAGCCTTCTATATTAGCAGTCAAGAAAAATTGTGGTAGATTTTTAGGTCTTCTATAGTTAAATCTTATTTCATTTCAGATTTGGAATGTTTATATACAATTATATAAATATTACTTTTAGAAATAGTTTTAATATAAGGTTTCATACCCCAAACTCCTATATTTAGTATTAACTAAAAATAAATAAAAAAACAAGCTTTTTCAATCCATCCATCCAATATATATTCAGGTGTTGTGCAATGACTTAAACATATACACAGCATAAATAAAATAGAAACATTAAATTGTGTTTTATATATATATATATATATATATATATATATATATATATATATATATATATATATATATATATATATATATATATATATATATATATATATATATATCCATTATCATTCTTATTTCCTTTTTCGTTTCATTCCAGCACTTTCCATAACTGATTAATTTTGAGGAATTCATTACACATGCTTTCATTTTGTGTGCTGACTTGACATCTAACTTTCACCGCTCACTCCTTGAGCTCACTCTAATCCTCAGTAACAGCTCTATGACTGTTGCGCTGTCAGCTCTCTCCAGTCTCATATCCTTGAGGAGTAAAGGGTGGAGCTGATAGATAATCTCAGAGCTCACTTTTTCCTTTATCTCTAACAGTTAGCGCAAGCATGTCCTATCATCTCACCGATCACATATGCTGCTGTGTTTTTACAGGACCAGAAACCATTGCAGAGGCCCTAGAGAAAAGAACTAATCAGAGCTCTCGGGTCTGTGAAGTGAAGTCTCATCCGCTAAGTCTCAAGGGATCCCAAACCTCTCCTCCCCTTCTCTGCGAGGGGCCGTTGCCATGATATAACCACCAAGCATCTAAGCGCACAGGCAAGCGAGACCCAGCGACCCCTACATCCCCCTTCTGCTCTGGAGGAGCCCCGAGGTGGTGCGCTACCGCTGAGCTGAGCATGCCTCAAACACCTGTGTTGTGAAAGGGGAGTGCGCGCTGGGCAGCACTAGGCGCCATGCGTCCGTGGACGGGCTCTTGGCGCTGGATTATGCTGGTGCTGCTGGCCTGGGGCACGCTGCTTTTCTACATTGGGGGTCACCTCGTGAAGGACAGCGAGCATCCGGAACGGTCCAGCAGAGAGCTCTCCAAGATTCTGGCCAAATTGGAAAGACTGAAACAGCAGAATGAAGATCTGAGACGCATGGCTGAGACGCTCAGGTTGGTTCTATTTCTTTCAAATGATTCCATTTTCTTTCCAAGAGTTTATCTTCAAACATGAGTTACTTGGTTAGTCAGGTACTATGAATTATAGGATAATTTGGGATATCTTCCGGAATAGTTGGCCAGCAAGTCAACAGGTTTGAGAAGTCTATTATGTGATATGTGAGCTGGATTATAATCTTCCAAGAAGATGTATCTAGTTAAGCACAAGTTATAGTATATTTAATAATTGTAGTAGTTTTCTTTTAGTTTCCAATGTAACCATAAGTTTGTTATAATATTTTTATAATGTATTATTAAATATATAATAATCAAATAATATTAACATTACATTTTTAATATCTAATATTTATTTTTTATTTCAGCTTTATTTCAATCAATGACAAAATTAGGAATTGGCAAGATTGTTGACTACACCTTCAACAACCAAATAGTTGATTGGTGAGGTCAACAAGTTGTCAATTGTATTTTAATAGCATTTGTGCACATTGTTTCAAAGCAACTTTACAGAACTTTACAGAATCCTGACGTTCATTTTTTATAATATCCTAATATGTCAATGGTTTATAGAATGATAATACAGTTCACATTTTGCAATGATGTAAACAGCAAGCGTTGAGATTTGCAATGCTTTAAATAGGATGAATTATGAGAATTTTGCATACTCCTTTTTAGGTTGCTAATAGCTCACCGGTTCTTTCAGCATGGAAAATCCCTCTCAGAGTAGTCTTTTAACTGCTACTGACATTAAATCACCACCTTGTGGAAAATGAATCATGTACAACAATACATTTTGAGACAATTTACTTTCAAACAAATGCAAGCAATGTTTCTGTTACGCATTATGACAGTGTAGCTTTATTGGTTGGTTTTCACATGATGGGTTACGACTGGTCCTCATCAGCCAGTAGCTGGTTTTGTAAAGTCAGGCTTACACTAGTCCCTTCCTATCATGTACAGTGGCATTTGACAGATAGGTATTGGACTAAATTTGAACTGCTTTGCTAGTTAAATGATAATTACCCTTAGGGAAACCTTGTATGATCAACAAATGCAAACGCACTTCATCACGGTTCACCTGCCTGCTGTAGTTTTCCTCTAAATGTGTGTGCGTATTGTGCTTTAAAGCCCTGTGTATACAGTATGCAAACTTGTGTGTAACGCGTATTTTACTAAGCTGTGGAGCTATCTGCTTATGCATTATGTAAGCTCAGTTATCAGTGTAATTATAAATTATTAAAATGACCCGGGTGATTTATTCCACAAATGTGCCTCTTAATCATCTGATATTTGACAGTGATCACATACACATGTTCACATAATCAAAAATGTAAAAATATATCTAAATATATATATTGCATGACAGAACTTGTTTTAAATTTTGTATTCCTCAACCTATATCTTATTAAAAAAAACTGTTACATGTGGCAATTTTGTATCCAAGGTTTCTTGCACCAAAAATGAATGTAATTTTTCATGACCATTTTCAAATTGGCCACTAGGATATTAAATAGGACAAGCAGTTTGTAAAATGAATGGATGGATGGCCATTTTTCAGCCTCTTTCTCTGACACTTGCAATTAAACTGAATCAAACCAAATATGAACAATATATTGTCGATACTGTTTATTTTCACTTTATGTTTAGAGAATCCAATAGTGTATGATAATCGTTATGCTGAAATAATTGTTAAATATATATTTTCTTCATTTCTGCAGTTCGAAATGCTAATTATTTGTCATTCAACACCTGAATATGAACATTGTGCTTTACCAGACTAATATTGTGTTAAATAATAATAAAAAAGCTGAATATTTTTTGCAAGCAAGACATAATATATTTTACTATTGAACACATCGTGTAATAGCGTTGTCAAGTGCTGTTTTGAAAGACCTATAATGTCAAATTTGACTGTTCCGAAATAGTTGCGATTGCTACAAAACATCCAAAACCTTGGTAAACATCGCTGAAAGTGTTTGGAAGCACCAGCACAATAAAAAGACTCCTCCTAAAGACTGTATGAAAATGATCCTCCCATAAACAAAAAGAGGAAACGGCACATCCTACTTCCTGACTGGATGTAAACATGGGGTGGTGGGGTGGGGGTTCAGAACATTGACAAAGACTTATGATTATACTGTGGTATTATTTTCAAAAGCGTTTTCAAAAAGAAGCCATTTCAAAGGCTTTGAAGGAATGCTCGTTTCACCGGCAGTCAGATTCAGTGAAGTATTTCTCAGCTACAGATCATTGCATGCTCCAGACAATTATACATGATTGAAAACAACTGCTGTATGGGCAATGAAAACCATGAAAAGTAGCTATCGACTTTAGTGACCTGCCTAGGTCTGGCAGACTGACAGAAAGAAATATTCATAAAAGGGAATAGGATCAGTAGTATAAATTGAGCTCAACTGACCGCATTTGTGGTGTCATTTTGTTTGTGGCCACACACACAAAAATCTGGATTCCAGTGTGGCACATATGTTACAGAAAGGGTGTACATTTTTTGCAGTACAGAGTAGAAGTGTGATGATGACAGTCCTTCATTCACATATGCTAACAATGTGTATATGCCTCCTTCCCTACAACATAGCAGAAAAACAATACCTGAAATGAGTATGTCGGAATTCATAGTATTTATAAAGCTGCTGAAAAGTATCTGGATGACCTACTAATTACGGCGAGAATCTGGAGGGGATGCTTTACTATCCCATGAGGTAACAGGAAAGTTGTGAATGGCAGTGAAACGATGCAACTGTTGCTGTAAGTCACATGACAATGCCAATATGGCAGATGCGGTCAATTCAGAATTCATTAATACTACTCTCATTCATACTCACACAGTAGTACCTACTAAGACAGTGTTTGATTTTGATAATCAACGGATTATTCAGTCATTGAATCATTCACTCTGCCAATTCGTTCAATAACTGATTCACTCTTAGTAACTACCTAGGACTCCAGTCCATAGCGACCTATTTAGAGATGTTCTTTTATAAGAAATGAACAGCCAGTGATGTTTGCAGTAGCTCTGATGTAGTAAACTCCTGAATTTGACTTCTGCTGAAGTTTTGCATAGAGATATTTGACTCCTAAGAGTGTGTGTGTGAGGACGGAATGAAAATCTTATTTGTAATTTATGAACATGTACAGGCCTAATGAATTAAAACGACTAGCTCTCCTCCTATCTCACCGCCACAGAACAGTATCAGTGCTGTCAGTCTTTCATTAAGCACTTCCTGCGGGAATTATTAGGTGCTGATACACACACACGCCACAATTCTCTATTAGAGCCCACTGATGCTTCGTCTTGCTTTTATATTGACTCCTGCGTAAATGAAAAAGCTGATAATGCACACACAGAGGGTAGCAGATATGTGCATGAGTGACGGGGCAGGCCACAGATGGTGATGTGATTGGTCCAAAGGGAGGAACCTGATGGAAGAGAAGGTGTGTTACTGGCACTGATAGACACTCATTATATCTCTCACACACACACACACACACACACACACACACACACACACACACACACACACACACACACACACACACACACACACACACACACACACACACACACACACACACACACACACACACACTCACACAGACACACCAGTGCTGATAAAGATGCACTGATTGTACAGTACAGAGAAAAAAGGTTAGCGTACATGAGGACAATGGTCCATTCATGTATACTAAACCTGTGTCCAGATATGTCTACTTCTACTATACAGGTCAAAACAATACCTTAAGTTCGTTCCTCAAATTATGCAATGGGTTCATTCAAGTTGGTCATGCAAGCTGTGTGAGCTGTGCTTCATACATCGCTAAACTATTGACAACCATTTCGAAATTTCCCTAGTGTGACTGCAACAAGTGAGTCAGTTCACCCGGCGGCCATCATACACACATTTACATTTGTTTATACAGTAGCCCTTGTGTTTCTCTTATACTTCATCAGGTGTTGTTCTTTTTTGGACATTCCATTGGTGTGTTCTAAGTGCTGCGCCTTATGTTCTTCCTAGTTTCCAAGTAATTATTTAATACTTCTCTCCTCTGTCTCCAAGTTCATAGTTTTTGATTCTGCGTTATGATTTCTCCAGCTGTTTTTTCCAGAAATGGTTCATCTCCTTCGTCTAACACTGTCTCTGAATATGTGTGTGTGTGTGTGCGTTCATGCGTGCGTGCGTGTGGTTGTGTGTAGGGAAAAATGGGAGAGGATAAGGGTGGAGATGGACTTTGGCCGTTGAAGCTGATGTTTTTCATGATAAGAATGAATATTTACATTTTTTATGATGAAACACAGACATCTTTAAGACGTGTGCCAGCATGTGGAAGGCCTTCTTTGTTTGCCTGGATCTACATTTAAGATCATTTTATATATCATAAAAATGTGTCTGATGGATTCATAGTGTAAAATCAGCAGCGAAATTATACACCGAGTAAAGTTTTATTGCTCTTTTATAGCTCAGGAGATTTAATGGAATTGTCAGTTACACATTCAGGTCTCATATATTTCTCATAAAATTACTTGGGACAAAAAAAGTGATGATATACAATATATAGGTAGAAAATTAATTGGATGGCATATCTAATATATCTATATACTGATCAGACATAACATTATAAGCACCTTCTTAATATTGTGTTGGTCCCACGTTTGCTGCCAAAACAGCCTGGCCCGTCGAGGCATGGACTCCAACAGACCCTTGAAGGTGTCCGGTGGTATCTGGCACCAGAATGTTAGCAGCAGATCATTTTTAATCCTTTAAGTTGTAAGGTGGGGCCTCCATGGATCTGACTTGTTTGTTCAGCACATCCCACAGATGCTCAGTTGGATGGAGATCTGAGGAATTTGGAGGCCAAATCCAACACCTCAAACACATTGTTGTGCTCCTCAAATTATTCCTGAACCACTTTTGTTTTGTGGAAGGGTGCATTACCCTGCTAAAAGAGGCCACAGCCACCAGTGAATACTGTTTCCGTGAAAGGGTGTTGTGTACATGGCCTGCTTAGGTAGGTGGTATGTGTCAAAGTAACATCTACATGGATGGCAGGAACCAAGGTTTCCCAGCAGAAGATTGCCCAAAGCATCACACTGCCTCCACCAGCTTGCCTTCTTCCCAAAGTGCATCCTGGTGCCATGTGTTCCCCCAGGTAAGCGACACACTGCAGACTGTTCAATCCTTGGACCCCTTTTGATAGATACTGACCACTGCAGACCAGGAACACCCCACAATAGTTTCAGTTTTGGAGATGCTCTGACCCAGTGGTCTAGCTATCACAATTTGGCCCTTGTCAAACTCGTTTAAATCCTTACGCTTGCCCATTTTTCAGATTTTGCCTTGATTTTAATAAAAGGATGTCCAGCCAATAAATGCTGCCAAGAGGCCACGCCTACATCAGCTAAAAGGCAGTCACAGCATGAGGTCCTTGCCTAGCATTGCATTACTAATAATTTGTTACATTTTATATAGCGCTTTTCTAGGCACTCAAAGTGCTTTACATAGAAGGGGGAATCTTCTCAACCACCACCAATGTGCAGCATCCACCAGGATGATGAGACGACAGCCATATTGCGCCAGAACGCTCACCACACACCAACTGATTGGTGTAGTAGAGGCCAAGTGATTAGGCCAATCATTATAGGGATTATTAGGAGGCCATGATGGACAGAGGCCATTAGGCAAATTTGGCCAGGATGCCGGGGTTACACCCCTACTCTTTATCGAAGGACATCCTGGGATTTTTAACGACCACAGAGAGTCGGGACCTCGGTTTAACGTCTCATCCGAAGGATGCCTCCAGGATGCCGCATTGCCATAGCGACTGTGAACTTTGGATTCGGTGACAGTCCATTAGTACCTTCTAAATGTGACTAATTACTCTTGGGTTTAGACATTTATTTGGCCTCTCTATTTGGTGCAGCTATAATAAAAAAAACATCAAAATGTAATTAGCTTTGATTTAGGTTCCCACACAACTCATATTGACAAATTTCCAAAACAAACTATTCCACACCACCACCAATCATCTGTAAAAGTGAAAACACACACTTATTTCAGATTCTACTCACATTTGTGTAACAAATGTGCACTTTAAGAGCCTCATAATTTCTGAACACACACAGGCGGTTGTTGCACACACATTCAAACACTGGGACAGCACTGTGATTTAACACAGTTTTAAGCACCTATCTAAAATAATAGCAATATTATAATTATTTATTATTAAAAATATATTATATTGTACCAAAGTCCAGTTACCAATGATGTTGCCTATTTTATTACATACAAATGCACATTTGACAGTATCTCACAGATTTTAAATTTAATCATTATATTAACAACAATTTGTTCAATAATTAAATAAATATTAATTTCTATAGGATGAGTTTAAATATTCTGACAGTGAGTTGGGATATTGTTCTCCTTTCATCTGACTTTTAATTATTGATGTACAGTCACCTGTTGAAATTTCTGAAGGCAAACAAAGGAAGTGATTTTTTTTTGTCTGCAATCAAAGATCATTAGAACAGAACAGATTTTACTCAAGAGGAAAACTGACAGCTTCCTCCATAATTCATTGAGGTCCAGCCTTTAAAGCTCTTCATTCCACTTTGTACTTGTCCTTATGAAAAATTAACACAGTTCTTGTATCCATAGTCTAACTCGACTATTTGTAACAAGACCAGGTTAAATCATCCATTTGGTTTCTATAATTAAAAATGGGTTATTTTTTATGAAAATAAGGCTAAACACATTTATTAACTAGAAGTTCTAATGCTTTAATTTTAATAATTTATAATCCCACTCTTCTAATAGAATATATACAGTAAATACATTCCTTACAAAATGTAATCTTTACTATGGTTTGTGTTAATATAGTTTATAGTAACACCATTTTATTTTTATTTTATTGTGGGTGTGGGTGTGTATGTCCTGGTATTCTTTACATTGTGGGGTCAAATGTCCTCAGTAATACCAGTCAATTTTGACCTTGTGGGGACATTTTTCGGGTCCCCCTGTGGAAACAACCTTATAAATTATATATCTTTTTTGAAAGTGTAAAATGTTTTAATTTTTTGTGATGGCTAGGTTTAGAGGTAGGGTTAGTGTAAAGGGAGAGAATATACAGTTTGTGCGGTATGAAAACCTTTAGGCCTATGGAATGTCCCCATACAACATCTCTGGTTTTGTTCTCAATGCATATTTTAATGTTAGGGGTGATGACAGCCATAAAATATGGCTTTATCTGCCATAATTGCCTGTCATTCACAACCTGTATGACTTGTTGTATAGAACACAAAGAAGGTATTTTGTTGCCATTTTTTTTTTTTTTTTTGGTCCACACACTGAAAATCAATAGGGTCCATTGTATAGAGAAAAATATTCTTCAGAATATCTTATTTTATGTTTCACAGAATAAAGAAATGCATACCGTTTTAGAATGACAAGAGTGGAGTAAATGATGACAACATTTTCATTTTTGGTGAACTATCCCTGTAAGCAGTGATTCAGAGTATTTGTCGTGTAAATTCTGTGTAAAATTTTTAATGTCTAAGGTTTTTTTATTTTTTATTTTTTTTATTATACACTAAATGATTGAGGATCAAACACAACAAACTTTGCTAGTAGACGTGACAAATAAAATCTGAGTCGGTGCCCATCATATCATGTCTGCCCAAAATCGGCAGAATGGCTCTGTCTTTTAGCAATTAATGTTGACTTGTCCTCTTCCAGACTACAAATTGGAGCAAAAATCTCAGCAAAAGTACATTCCAGCTTGTAGTTATGTTCACAATGACATTTGTGAGTAAGCCAGTCAGTTATAGATTTTAATGCTTGTGATATTGTTATCTATCACCACACAAGTAGGACCATACAAATTTGTTTCAGCCGCTTTAACTCAATGGCACCATGCAACAGCAACATGAACTTATAAGAGGGACAATCCCGCTGGAGTCACCTGGGGTTAAGTACTTTGCTCAGTGGCGCAATGGTGATGGCTCTCCTCCTTGCAGGGTTTAAACCAGCAACCTTCTGGATTCTGGAAAAAGAAGTATACTTCAAGTTAATTTTATGAAGTATATTTTAGTAATGTTCAAGTATATTTTAAGTATAATTTATGTAGTAAGTATACTAATATCAATGTGTCCTAGTAGTAAAATTGTGAGTGTACTATTTCAATATGGCTTGGGATTAAATTGGCTAAAATACTAGTACATTTTTTAGTTGATGAAAAACACTTTGAAGTGTACTCTCAGCAAACATACTAGTTAGTAGTTTTATGCTGCAAATATATTTTTTAGTTTTCTTTAAGTGAACATAAAATTATACTTATACTATACTATATTATATTATATTATACTATTATTTTTTCGCAATTTCAGTATAATACTGTTCAAATGTAGATATACATTTTTAAACTTGAAATATACCTTTAACCGTACTTTAACTACGGTAATTTTAAAACATTTTATTCTAGCTTCATGCATCCTTTTTGAGCAATATTAAATGTGTGTAAGTTTTATAAAGAAAGGCAACATTTTAAACAAACTGTTTTTGTATTGTTTTTTTTTATTTATCAAAACGACACCTTGATCAGATTCAGAACGATGATCAAAATGATCAGATTCAGAACGTTTTCTCTTCATGGATTTGACATTTTATTTGGTAACCTTAAGCAGTTAGCATTTATATTTGTGTGAAAAATCTTCTATTACTTGTTTGTGCTTCTTCTTCTCCTTTTATCTGAGGATTCTGTAATAGAAGATGTGTCATAGCGCCTCTTCCGTATAACTTCCGTAAAACATGGATAGCTGGAAAATTCAGTGGTGGTGAAAGAGTAAAGTAGATTTAAGTAAATTCCTACACTGGTGTACATAGGACTGGACTAGGTGGACTAGCCTACACAAAAATTCAGATATGTAGAATTAGGAACATATTTGTTTTATATCAATATTCAAATCAATATTTTTAAACAATGTAAGGTTCATATGTTAAAACTATTTAAAAAAAAACTTATTTCAACATTTAACTTTATCTTGATCAAAAGATTGAATACAAGTAGGGAAAATATACGTTGACTTTTCTGTCAATATAAATCTAGTATACTTAAGTGCACTTTTAATTATGTTTCTGAGAAGTTTCAAAAAAGTAGACTAATAGAACACTTTAATAAACTTATTTTTTTGTAAGTGTCTACATCACACCAACCTATTACACTTGACACAGTCAGTCATAGTGTAACAGTAGTCAGGCTGTGGCATCATCCAGTTATTCTTCAGGACATCTATATTTTTGCCACACACACCTACTCACCAGTTGTCATACAAAACGTCCTCCAATTTGTCAGTAATGACTGAAGAGGTTGACTGTCTGTTAAGTGTTTGCTACCTCACTGGCAGCTCTTGTCACTCTCAAATTTACTCATAGAGGGTCAACTCAAAACCATAGCCCACAGCAAGCTGTTGGTACTTTCGACTGAGTGTGACAGTTTTCTGCTTCTTTCACTTACTGTTTTCACACTTATTTTCACCCTGTCTGCATTTGTGTAAGCGTGTGTCCTACTTCGGTACAAGTGTCTCTGTGGGCTGCTACAACATCTCACAAGACTTCAGCGTCAGCAGAAAACCAAGGCCTTGTGGGATTTCCATCACACCTTTCTGACAGCCGTTCTCAAACCCCGGTGGGTTTCTAAATGTTTCTCCTGCCCCTGCTGTGAGTGATGTGGCCTCATTAGCTGGTGATTGCTGGTTATGTAATGTTACATGATGAAGCTCCGGTTTCTGAGGAGAGGTGATATGTGAGGAGAAGAGAGAGAGAGAGAGAGAGAGAGAGAGAGAGAGAGAGAGAGAGAGAGAGAGAGAGAGAGGACGGAGGTCAACTGAATAGTGTAGCCTCTATTGTTACTTTCTTAGAAATTGTTACCGAATTAAACAGAAGACCACCACTGTTTCTCATACAATGGCCTTTTGTGGAAGGTTTGTGTTTTTAAAGTGTGTGTCAGGACTGTGTTGGCATTGCCAGTCTAAAAGTTAACATAAATTGCATCCGCAACATTTACTGTAATTTCAAATGTGACCTATTTATGAATGAAACTGCTTATTTAGTGAACAATAATCTAGAGTGAAATAGTTTTTTTCCTCAGAATTTGACTGGAAAGTGAAAAGCAGACAACACTTTATTTAAATAAAACAGGTTTTGACCGATTTATAGGTTTTTATCTAGTCGGTTGTCATAATATTTCCCTATAAAAGTGAGGACTGAGGAGATTTGTCCCTCACAAGTATAACCAAACCTACAGACACACACACACACACAAACCCAATCTCGCCCATTTCTCTCTCTCTCTCTCTCTCTCTCTCTCTCTCTCTCTCTCTCTCTCTCTCTCTCTCTCTCTCTCTCTCTCTCTCTCTCTCTCTCTCTCTCTCTCTCTCTCTCTCTCTCTCTCTCTCTCTCTCTCTCTCTCTCTCTCTCTCTCTCTCTCTCTCTCTCTCTCTCTCTCTCTCTCCTCGTTCCATCCTTGACCAGCCAAGAATGACTTAAATGTTTGATATGTCATGGCAATTTTTCCCCAATTCCAGCATTCCTCCTCATTCTCAGTTTCAGCCATCTTTCTCCTTTTCTCTGTCTCTCATTCTGCTCCTTCTGTTGACAGACATCCATATGACCATTTGCATCCAGGTGAAATGGGAATGTGTTGTTTACCGTTTCAAAACCCTATGCACGCCTTTCCACAAATGCATTTCCATCTCTCTCTCCTCAGATAAGACTTCTGCAGACCTATCCTCATTTTTCCTCCCCCTCTTTCTCTCTGTTGCTGTCTCTCTCTCTTTCAGGTGAGGCAGTTTTTCACAATGCTTTCCATTCACGCCAAACACATTACAAATACAGCTCAGATTTCCACTACAAACCACTGCAAGGGCACAGAGCTGTGCATGAGAAAAAGGAGGACCGAGCTCTACGATACCTTGTCGTGTGTGTGTGTGTGTGTGTGTGTGTGTGTGTGTGTGTGTGTGTGTGTGTGTGTGTGTGTGTGTGTGTGTGTGTGTGTTAGAATATACTTTGGGCACAAAATCTTTTATTACTTTTTTAATAATATTAATTTATTGCAGCTGAAATAAATAAAAAAAATTTTATGTACAATCCAGGGTGTCTGTATATTTATGCAATGCAATAAAATATCACAAATGTATTTATTTATTTATATTATTTGGGAATTTAGAACCTTGAATAGCATAGAAAATTGTCTTTAGAAAAATGACTTTCAAATAGTAGTCACATTTTTACAGTCAAGTTGACAAAAATAACCTTTTAGAATATTAAATATCATTAAAGGCTAAGATGCACAAATTATACATTTCTACTGATACCAATAGCCAATTATTCTGAATGATGATCTGCCGATACTGAAATAATCTCTCCCACATAATGCTGCAAACTGTACAGGGTACCCTCTCATTTGGTGCAGTACTATAATATTAGTGGTTAAAATTAAATTCAACTTCTATTTATTTTTAGATATAATAATTACATTCAAATACAAACTGAAATTTTGCATCTCATAGGTTTGCACATACAGTAGTTTTCATAAACAGTTGTCTTCATGGCAGATTTATTCAAACTTGCATCATTAACAGTAAATAAGCTCATCTCTAGTGTTTATATATAACTAACTAATAGTGATGGGCTTTTTTGTCAATTTCTCATTTCAGTCATTGATAGGTCTCAAAAAAGCCAGTACTCAGGGGGGACGGGCATGTCCATCATGAAAATGAAAATATTTTAAGACTTTTTTGAAAATGATTGTTGACAAATGCAAATATGACATGAAAACATGAACATATGACTAGAAAAAATAACACTGCTAGATTATAGATTTATCAAAAAATTTAAAAGGAAACATCTAAAAGGAATGGCTGCTTGAGGTGAAGCTGAAGAGTAAATGATTTCCTGTTAACTAAAGCCTGTTCTATGAGACATCTGATGAGATTAATAATCAGATATCTTTAAATCATTCCATAAACGTAACATTACATCTTTCATCTACACAAAAGGATGCGCATGCGAACTTGGTTTGAAAGGGAAACTCTGGATGCGCTCTTCCTTTAACAGCACACTAATACACCTGCAGATAAAGCACAGAGAATATACAACATTCTATCACAATCCTGTTCTCATTATATTAATATAATGAGACACAAGGCATGTATATTGGTCCTGCACATCCTGCACTTAATTTAATTTTTCATGATAGAAAGTGATAGTCATCTTTGCACGTTTTCAAAGCCATAAATAACTTTAAATAAAATAGGTTTACTGTTAAAAAATGAGAACAATATAACACTTCTGGTTTATTATTTTTTAAATAATTTTGAAAAAAGTCTCAAATAACCCATCGGGTAGGCCTACTAATGTCGGGCATTGCATTTGAGTTGACACTGAAGAGTGAATGAACAGTCGATAAACTGCAGTGTTTTACTAGCTGGTTATTAAACTCAACCAACCGTGGCTTATTTTTGCAATGAATCAGATATAGACAAAATACAAGTAATCTTACAACTTACATCTGCACAAAAAGACCCGAATGCGCACATGAACTTGGTTAGTCGGATGTGTCACTCAGTGGACGCACTCTTCCTTTAACAGCGTGCTGAAAAACCAAAGCACAGAGAATTTACAACATTCTATTAAATCATGTTCTAATTAAAATGTTAATATGTAGGCTATAAGATAGATGGCTATATGATTCACATCTTGCACTTGTGATCAAAGAGATTCCAGGCATAATTGCAGTGCGCTTTCAAATCCAGTTTCACTTTATTTCACCGGTCTGGAAGGCATGGTGTCTAACGCTAACTAATCAAACCTCAGGAACCACCAGAAATGCCGCAATAACCTATATCAGAAAAAAAGATAAATATATATCCGTTAAAGGACAACTCTGGTGAAAAATGAACCTAGGGGTAATTAAAACTTGGTTACCAAGGAGATTGTTCTCTGGGATGCGTTTTCATGAAAATATAGAGTTTTATCTCTAGAAACAGTTTGGCTTATAACGCTTGTCTATGGGGCACAGAATAAGGAAAATGAAATTGCTATTTAATACCACTAACAAGGCTCAAAATAGTCTCACACTAACACAGTAGCATAATGAGGGTCCCTACATGCAAACTATTTAATAAGAAGATACTTTATAAAGTCAGTCCATTACTTGTATGCAAACAGCAGCCATATTGGAAAACAGCCTCGACAAGTCGAGCCAGGAACACTGTGCTAAGTGAGCTGGTCGATAGGAATTAAGTATGTGAAATCAAATTACATGGAAATGCATGAATTATATATGTTTATTAAAATGTATGGTTGATTAGCTACAAGGGAAGGAGGTGTCCCATATAAGATTCAAAGTCACAGTTCATCACTTAGCACAGCGTTTGTGGCTCGACTTGTCGAGACTGTTTTCCAGGCTATTTTGAGCCTTGTTAGTGATATTAACTAGCAATTTAATTCAACTTATTCTGTGCCCCATATACTAGTGTTATAAACTAATCTGTTTTTTGAGATAAAACTCTTTACATTCAATTTTCATGAAAACGCATCCCAGAGAACGATCTACTCAGTAACCATGTGTTAATTACCCCTAGGGCCATTTTTCACCAGAGTTGTCCTTTAAAGTTAGGGCGATCATGGTTTTTTATTATCGATCATTGCTCTATGAGTACTGGAGTACTCTTGCCCATCCCTACTAACCAATGAACTGTGAACACTGGATAACTTTCCTGAGATAAATGACATCGTTCACAAACTGTTTTATCTTTCCGTGGTTGAAAGCATTTATGAAACATGATTCATTTAGGTAAGTTGTACTGTGTCTTTCAACATACCTTCTGATGTTCATGCAGGATTTTTCTTGCATTAAAGTGGATCTAACATGTCACGTTTATGAGCCTCCAAACACCATTTGTTGTTTTAATTCTGTGAATCACGATGACGACAGAGAAGCGACGACAAGCAGTGGGTGTAAATACCAGTCACTTTCATGGGTTTTTTTGCACAAACTGCAAAAAATAGCTCAATGCCATTGCTGCTTCTGCAAACCGCTGATCAATGCTACAAACCAACACATTTGTTGACACGTTTCCTGTCTGGAGTTTTTGTGTCGCTCTGCAAAATACGTCACCTGGCTTGTTGGTCTGATTGGTTGAAGGACTATCCAATAGATAGATAGTCATTTGAAACATGGCCGTTGGTCACGCCTCTTGTGAGCAGACTCCCCAGACTAATGTTGAATCTTAAAAAATTGAGCTTGGTCTGGTGATAGCCAGACACGAATTGGCCCCGATCATCGGCTGTTTTTAAATAATTGCATTTATTATTATTTTAAATCGATTGTTGGCTAATATATCGGTGCGTCTCTCTCTAATATATCTATAAAATATATTTAAATTACTTTTGAGTGATGAAACCAATTTTATTTGCTGTACATGTTCAACTGGAACCTAATGAAGAGCAACCTAATGAAGTGGCACTATATGAGTCTGATAATATGAGTCTGAGATCCCTGGTGAATGGAAATTATGATTAGGTAGTCCCGATTTAGATAGCCAAACTTACGTGTGTGTGTGTGTGTGTGTGTGTGTGTGTGTGTGTGTGTGTGTGTGTGTGTGTGTGTGTGTGTGTGTGTGTGTGTGTGTGTGTGTGTGTGTGTGTGAGAGAGAGAGAGAGAGAGAGAGAGAGAATATGCAGGATCTGTAGTCTACTAAAGGTTGTCATCTTATAAATGAACTACATTTGGCTGAAAGAGTGTCAGGGAATGATGGAGGTTCAGGTCTTGGGATGTGCGTTGGTAATGAAATTTATAAGATGGAAATGTGTGTGTGTTAGACATCAGGAGCCCACGCTGGGCAGGCTTCGGTCAACTGTTTGTGTGTCTGTGTGTGATGAATAGCCCCTGCCACCAAATGAATTGCCCGCAGTGGCTGCTGCAACTGATCATTGCATTAAATTGGCACTGGAAGCAAGGAGCAAAGACCCCTGGGAAATTAGCCAACCACAATTCACCTTGACCCAGTAGGCCGCATGTTCACTCTTGCTCACACAGGCTCAAATGATCACAAGCGTTAATGCACATCACATGAACATGCCAATTCCCCAGGCAAGGGCCATGCTAACATGTCTCTCTCTTTCTTTGTGTCTTCCAGGTTACCTGACGGACAGGCCGATGGTGGTCCTGGAGCCGTGGGTAAATTACGGAAACTTGAAGAACAACTGATCAGAGCTAAGGAGAAGATCAACTCTTACCGTAGTCTCCCTGCTGATGGTGTGTAAATACAAGTTTATCTAAAGAAATTCACAGCACAGAATTTTGTAGACAACCATCCTCTGCTTCGTGTCCACGTCATGCATTAAAATTGTTTAATGCACTGCTAGCAATGGATTATCCCACTTATATCATGCCTATTTGCCAGCATTGACACATTAAAACTGTTATTGATGTTTGCAGCGCATATTTGACTGGAAGGGTAAATTCTAAGTTACGGCTCCTTAGATTTCTGCCCGCTTTAAATCCGATACGGAGGTGAAGTAGTGCATAGGATTGCATTTAATTTAATTAATGAATTATAGCATTTATTTTAATTCAATTTTGACAGAGACGATAGAGAGATTGGAGAGATGTGTACCTGCATCTGTTCAGCGTCTCTCTCTATTAAAAATGAAGCTGTTTAATAACTTCAAAATAGCGATGTAACCGCCGTGTTGCTCTGAAATATAATGTAGTGATTTACCAGCGAAGCTATTTTATTGCTAAAAGTTGCATGGCATTGACAACAAGTTTCTGTGCCCCTGAAAGTTTCTGTGTGTGCGTGCTTCATTCCCAAAGGGAGATTTTGTCAGATTTAAAAACTTCTGGGCATCCTAAAATAGTGTCAAGTAAACACATACACATACACGTGCGTGTGTGTGTGAGGGCTGACAGCTCTTTTTCAGATGTGCAGTAATGGCTTGCTGTTAATGCTGAGTGAAGGAAAGATGAAACGTGTCAAATTAATAGGAACCTTTTAATATGGATGAAAAGTGTGTGTGTGAGAGCATATTTGCAGTGAAGGACGGTCATATCACTACAGGGAGTCTGTGTAAATCGTCCTCTACCAACCCTTTGCCTTCTGTCTACAGACACACACATATACTGACCCCCCCCCAAAAAAGTCTTTAGACTCTTCAAACACATTTTTAAAAAAAATCAACTTCAAAAAAATTATTTTATATAGTCTATATATTTAACTTGTTTTTATAAGACTTTGTGGACCAGCAGATGATCCAGGGTCCTGCTTGACTTATGATGCTATTACACGATGTCAACATGGGATGAGACTGTAGTCTGAAGCTAGAAGCTGTCCACACCGGACACAGCAAAGTAACTATTGAAAAATCATTTGTGTTTCGTATCAGAAGTCGTGAGAATGTTGATGTACGTCTGAAATGGAATGGGGAATCAGTTTACCATCGGGAGATTGTTGTGTTGCGCCACGCCAGTTTAGACAGCATCACCGATTATAATAGGTTCTATTTGCTTTTGTCACATCAGTCCGCTCGAATCTCATGTAAACACAGTGTTAAGATTTGAACCTGTCATCATCCTGTATAATAACCTTAAACACACACACACACACACACACACACACACACACACACACACTTTCTCTGTGACTAGTTTCTGGGTCATCTGCTCTTATAGTATTGCAGTGAATGATCTTTTGAGAGGAAGCACTAGTGGAACACTATATACAGAGGATCACAGACGTGTGACGGATTGTCTTACGGCCACTGATACTCTTGTTGAATGGCACCACCTTTTTATCCCCCACAGACAACTTTGCCTATAACTTCCACACACATGTACACTGGACATACAGACTACAGTAACACACATTCTTTCAAATGGCCAACATCACGAAACAAACGCTGTACACTTCCATCCACATATGAACACAATTCCCTGAATGCTATTTGCTGCAGCTTCTTCAATTGTTTTGATAGTTTTTTTAAATGGATGACGTCAATAGGTATCTAGAGAGCAAAGTATATAATGCATAATGTTATTATATTTGGTTTAATAACAATGAGCCGATTACATATTCAGAACAATTGAAATTAAATTACCATATACTCTACTGTAGGTCTGTAATTCTTTTTACATTTTTGAAAGTAGTACCTTATGCACTAGGCCAGCATTTATTTAAAAAAATGAAAACAGTAATATTGTGAAATATTATTACAATTTAAATGAATGTTTATTTATAAACGTCTCTACTGTCACATTTGATGTCAAGTTAATGTGTCCCACGAATGCTTGTTTGTGTCTGTGTTCAGGCCCAGGAAAGGATCAGGAGGAGCTAAGGAGGAAGGTGGAGAACGGTGTTAGGGAACTATGGTATTTCGTACGCAGTGAGGTGAAGAAACTGGCAGTGGTGGAGGCTGGAGCGCTTCAGAAACATGTCGACACACTCCTACAGGACCTGGGACACCAGCAAAGGTTATACACACATACTATATACATCAGGAATACATTCATGTAGACATTTTCACCAGTAAGGCAGGTATGCCTGTATTATAAATCTACACTACCTTTCAAATGTTTGGGGTGGTAAGTTTTGGTTTTAAATATTTTTTAAATGTATTTTATACCTGTGATGGTAAAGCTGTATTTTCAGCATCATTACTCCAGCCTTCAGTGTCACATGATCCTTCAGAAATCATTCAAATCTGATTTGCTGCTAAAGAAACATCTTATTTTCAGTGTTGAAAACAGTTGTGTCGATTAATATCTTTCTGGAGACCGTGACACATTATTTCTGTATTCTGGATATTTTTTTGATGAATAAAATGTTCAAAAGAACAACATTTATTTGTAACATAATGTATTTACTGTCACTTTCGATCATTTTGCTGCATCTTTGCTGAATAAAAGTATTTTCTAAAAGTCTTAGGTGCCCCAAACTTTTGAACGGTAGTATATTTTGTTTAAATATGAGAAATACATTTTTAGGGATTGTTCCCTTGTTTGAGTTCATATTTTTTTAAACAAAAAAAATCTTAAATTTCCCAGTCTGAACTATGAACAATTATTCAACATATGACAAAAAATAAAAAAATAATATATATATTATATATATATATATATATATATATATATATATATATATATAGAGAGAGAGAGAGAGAGAGAGAGAGAGAGAGAGAGAGAGAGAGAGGGAGAGAGAGAGAAAGAGAAAGAAAGAGAGAGAGATATTGAGATATATATTGAGAGGTCATAGCATATACTCTCATTAAATCTGCATTACACAATTAACTAAGCCCACAATACAATAAAATTAAATACAAAAAGAAAGAAATTCACTACGTGAGCTTTTTTTCACATGTGAAATATCTGACGCATCAACAGGCATCAAAACATTAAAGGGGGGGTGAAATGCTGTTTCATGCATATTGATCTTTTTACACTGTTAAAGACTTGGATTCCCATACTAAACATAGACAAAGTTTCAAAAGTTAAGGTGGACGTTTGATGGGAGTATTTCTTTGTCAAAAATACTACTTCCGGTTAGTCATAAGTTTCGGCAAGTTTTTTCGATCATGGGTCCACTTGACGTTAAAGTTTCGGAATTTCCTTGTATGGGCCATACGGACAATTCTACCGGAAGAGCGTGAGAGAGAGAGGGAGAGAGCGAAAGCAACAGGCTACGCCCATCAAAGCGCTGGCTCGTAGGCTGCGCTGCACAGGTGATGTGACTTCAAGAAATTAACAATGTCACCAAACAAGTGTGTTTTTGGTTGCCAGACCAAGACAGTCCTTTACAGATTGCCAAAAAACCCCGCGTTAAGGCAACAGTGGATGGATTTTGCTTTTCCGGATCAGCAACTGAGTTGCGCAAAGGTTTATGTCTGTTCACTGCATTTCAGTGCCGACTGTTTCATAAACAAGGCCCAGTTCGACGCCGGATTTTCCGATCGCCTAAACATTCCGATCGCCTAAACAAACCCCCTTAACATTTTATTATACAATAGAAAACATTAATAACTATTTAATACTTTAATAATAATATATATTATAATACTATAATAATACTTTAAATTTATTTATTTATTGCACAAGCTCCACTTTGACTTAATCATGTACTGCATTTTTATTAAAAGGGAAAAAATTCTCTCCATCTCTAATCTCTTTTTAAACAGCTGTAATCTTGTGTGGCAGTAATATCATTACTGAGGTTTAATGGGTATGTATGTTTAGATCAGTGCGTTTGCTCACACTTCAGAAATAAGGCAGCCATGTAATGCTGAACAGATGCAAAAAACTAAAAGTCATTACTAGAGCAGTCTTAATTGTATTTTGGATGATTAGCAAGGCATAGGCTAGGCCAGCTTTAGTTTGTGGCTGTAAAACTAATTTAATATTATTTCTTTACCAAATACTTTGTGATTAGCCATAATCAATTGGTTTAATTGGTAGTAATGGTGTGATGTGTTTTTATGGAGCTTTGAGCGGTTTTAAAATGGTGTTTATGTGATCTTTAGGTCCATCATGACAGACCTGTATCACCTGAGCCAGGCAGACGGTGCTGGAGATTGGAGAGAGAAGGAAGCTAACGAACTGTCTGACCTAGTACAGAACAGAATCATGTACCTACAGGTACATCACATACACATCTTCAACTCAAATCTTTCACCAAAAAGATTTTTTCAGATTTGTGAACCAGTTCACTTAGGACGTTCACTAGGCACGATTGACTAGGCACTAGGCAATACTTCTTAAGTGTCTTTTTTGTCAGTAGGTGGCTACAACAAGTGAGTCTTTTTATATTATTAATGGATCAATAAATCATTTACTCAACCTATTCTTTACAACACCCAAAGTGCCCTATCATACAACCGGTGCAATTCAGCGACAGCCACAGAGCAAATTTTTTTGGTGCTAATTTCAGCTCAATGCAGTTATCATTTTAACGTCCAGCGCCACATTGTTTAAATAGCAAATGCACTCGCACCCAAATGTTCACCCATGGACATGCTGGTCTGAAAACGAGCTGTGTGCAGGTCCATTGTTGGTGCGTTGCTATTTTGAGGCAACGGAAAGCAACCAAAACCAACAAAAATCTGGCCTAAATTCAATAGAGCAGTTTTTTCTGTGTTCTTTAAAGGGCATGTTTTAATTATATACCTATAGGCGGCTATACAACATGCATGCATTCTCCTTATTACGGCAGCACACACACATTTTTTTATATTAAAAATAAAAGAATTCCTCTCTGGAGAAGCATTTAGTCTTTCTGCTCGCAAATTCCGCCATGTGAATAGCGAATCCGCTTTGGTGCGAGGGCAACTGGCTTTTAACAGGATTGGGACATGAGATTGACACTGATTGGTTTATTGCATGTTTTGCTCAAAACACACCCATGACTCATTAAGAGACCTTTTGGACCATCGTTAATATAGGGCTTAAAATCACTCAAGACCAAAACAAGTAGGCCTATTATCATCTTTTATTAAAAGTAAAAAACGAAATGTGTGTTAAACAAATGTAATGATGCAATATGTTCTTCTTAATATGCGTTTACATAAAAACATGTCCACATTCAAGCATTTCATACAGTGGACTTAAACAGCTTGCCTTTTACAGCAGATTTAGTTCAGAAACAACTGGCAGATATAAATATGATTTTCTTTTACAGTAATAAATCCAATCACATCAGTCCTATTCACGAATCAATTGTTCAGTGCGATTTGTGAACCAATTTCATTCAATAAGTTCACATTTAATTAATTAATCCGCACCCATGAACACAACAGTACAATATACTCACCGGACTCTACATCTGTTTAAAAATATAACCAAACTTTCAAGATCAGGTGGATCAAATGTAAAAATGTGAATACTTTTCATTGAAAAACCTATTGCTTAACTCATGAATATCAGGGTTGCCCTTCATGTCTATAGAAATGGCACTGCTTCCTTCCCTCAAAGCCTCTGTTTTGTCTGTATGTTTTGTTTGTTTTTTTCAAATTAAATGTGACGTCTATTTAGAATAAAGTCTATTAGCTGAGCAAGATCCTTCCCTCTCCCCATTTATCAGTGAGAGGGGTGATTATATTGCAGTTGGCGGGACAGCAGTATATTGTCCCTCTCTCTGAGATGGAATGGGGCGGTTGTTTTGCGCTGACTCCACACTGGAGACTAAACTGACATTCAGCTGCAACACAATGCAGTGCCACGCACAAGCACACAGGCTGTAATCAGCAGAGCTCAGCTTGATTCTGATTCTTGACTGATTCTCTTGCCGAAAGACTTTAAACCGCAGTCACGCTGAAGTTACGGTTGGAATGTCAACAGCATATAACTCCATATTTGTGATAGATTTATCTTTAAGCTTTAAAAGGATTGGTATGAAATAAAAACGAGTCGTAGGACTATAATGCTAAGCGCAAATAATAAAACGCAGCTAAATAAGAGGAGACCAAAATAAATAGGCATAGTTATCTTTAGGCTTTTAATATAATTCAATATCAATATCAAACTCTGTCATTTAGGTGCATACCATAGAGTGTGATATTAATTTAGTAAAAGCAAACAAACTCTGCAAGTAGATCACATTAAATGTGGGTTTATGTGCAACTAGAATACATATGGTTTGTGCCAACCACAATGTGTTTTTTGTGGACAATTATTATTATAATTTTTTAATTAAATAACTCTTGTTAGTCATGATAATACAGATATGTATGTATTTTTTTTCATATACATACATGAATATGTAATACATTTGAAATTAATGCTGTAAGTAAAATGCTTGAACTTTTTAATTTTCTTTCTACAATTTTTTTTTTGGTAACGCTTTACAATAAGATCTCATTTGTTAACATTAGTTCATGTATTAACTAACAAAGAGCAGTAGGCTACATTTATTACAGTCTTTATTCATCTTTGTTAATGTTAGATACTAAAAATACAGTAGTTTATGTTAGTTCACACAAGATTTGGTTTCAAAGCTAAATGTGAAAGTGCCCATTTAAGTGAGTTTGTCATTGTACTGTTTTGTTGTTGTGTTTTTCATTAAGAATAATAGGCTAATGAATTCACAATTCAAGGAACCTGCCCCCGAATTGGCGCTCATTCAAAACCTAAACTAAAACACAGCCAGTCTGGTTTGTTTTCAGCTTAACTTTCATTGGAATTCATTGAACGACCGTTCAATGAATTCCTATGAAAGTTAAGCTGAAAAAATTTGAATATACTACCGGGTTTCTATTGACACGAAGCTTAATCGCTGAAGTAGCCCTTTAAGCAGGACAACAACTTTAAACTGTGACAATAATAAGGAAAGTTCCTTGAGCACCAAATCTGAATGATTTCTGAAGGATCATGTGACACTGAAACCTGGAGTAATGATACTGAAAATTCAGCTTTGCCTTCACAGGCAAACATTTATTTATTTGTTAACATTCAAATAGAAAACATGTTGATATTTCACAGTATTGCTTGGTGAGCAGAAGATACTTCTTTCAAAAACATTAAAAAATCTTACTGACTCCAACCTTTTGAATAATAGAATAAATATATATGCATATTTTTTTTACAATACATTGTATATACATGTTTTATACATTTCATCACTGAATCATTTGTATCTAATTATAATTTCTATCATTAAAATATTGAGGCTGATTGCAGCAATACATTAGCCTGACAAGCCAGACCCAGATGTTTGGTCTGGAAACTCACCATTGACAGCTCAATCCAAGGGGCGGGATAAACAGTTTTCTTTCAAACTCCCTCTGCACGCAATTGGATAGCGCTACCACCAACCAGAGCAACGATGGTGAAGCGGAGCTTGTTGATAGATTAAACATTCGCCGTATCCGGTCAGCAAAACTCCGAACAAATCTTCCCTTTTTAAGAATGACTTTAGTGCCGTTCGGAGAAAAGCTTAACTCCAAGTCTTCCAGAGTCATGATCAGAGCTGATTCGAAAGACCGCCGTTCGCCAGTTTCTGTGTTTACTAGAAGCACACAAATGCAACTCGGCCGTCGTCATAATGGCCCCGCCCACCGACTCTATACACGATGTGATTGGCCTGGCAAGAGTTAGGCGAATAAAGCTCAGAAGGGTATTGAGAGTTGCTAGACGACACTCGCGGGCAAATTAAATTTGCTGCCGCTAGGGTGCGTCTAGGTTTCTAGGCTAGCAATACATTACTTTATCCCATCAAATTTCATCAAATGCGAAACATTGTTATAATGTCCATTTAATGCTAAATAAAATCCAGTGTTAATATGAGTTTAAAGTAACACATTCCTGGATTGATGATGATGATGATGGGTCAGGCAAAGATTAAGAAACTCTCCTTTGTATTATAAGATGCTCATTGGGCCCAGGGGAAAACTTTTTGTGCTGCTGGTACTACGTTAACTTTGGCTAATAGCTTTGTGTCAATGCTCTCCAGGAGAGAGACGGGGTAGAGCGGTAATGAGAGCTGGAGTGTGATTAAAGTGATGGAGTGTATTTTACTTAGTGTGTGAGAGACAGACAGGTTGATAACAAAGAAGTTGTGTCTCTTATGAAGAATGACAGTGCTCTGTCTGTCTCACTGCACTGCTGTCATCCATCTCTTATCTCACTTGCTCCTTTGTTTCTCTTTACTCCAGTCATTCTCCTCTCTATTGTCCCAGTATAAGAGAAACAGCGATAGATGGAGGGACATTTTTTCGCCCTCTTTGTTTTGTCTTCTTTAATCTAGCCAAGATCATTCAAACATTATTTTCTTCAGGCATCATGGCCAAACGTATCATTTCCACCAAGCACATACTAAAAATATATTCATGCCAGAGATGATTGGAGAACTTCAAAAACCTTGACAACTCTGGTTCTTTCTGTTCTGTCATGTTGTTTTTTTTTCTCTTACTGGTGGTCTTGAAAGATGTATTATACAAATGTCTTGAACTGCTCAATGAACAGCACGGTACAGAAGACACACTTGAGCTGTCGGTCTTGCCAAATGCATATTTATGGGCTGTTTTTGACATCTAGTAGATCAAGGAACCTGTTGGACTGTAAAATGCCATATATAGCAGCTTCAAACTGTAAAGCTGTGCAATTCAGACACTTAAAGGTATTTCAGTATCAAAAAGTGTGCTGTATGTGTAGAAACCTCTTCAAACCTCTCTTTCTCTTTACTGATCTGTAGAACCCTCAGGACTGCAGCAAGGCACGCAAGCTGGTGTGTAACATCAATAAAGGTTGTGGTTACGGCTGCCAGCTACATCATGTGGTCTACTGCTTCATGATCGCCTATGGCACGCAGCGCACGCTCATACTGGAGTCACAGAACTGGCGCTACGCCACCGGCGGATGGGAGACCGTCTTTAAACCTGTCAGCGAAACTTGCACTGACCGCACGGGGGCCTCCACTGGACACTGGTCTGGTCAGTAACATACACGCACACTCAAATAAGACAAGACACATAAACACATAAAGGCTAATTATTATGCTGTATGTTAGTCAAGGTTTTTTACACCAAAAACAGTTGTAATTTATCTCTTTCTGACCCTTACTATCAAACAAGCGTTTTCTTGCTTTGGTATCATTGATTCGATTTAAAATTACAGTTTAAATGAATTGTTTATTATTTGAATATATTTTACAATTTAATTTATTCATGTAATGGCAAAGCTGAATTTGCTGCTCAAGAACCATTTCTTATCATTTTTAATGTTGATGTAGTTTTGCCGATTAATATTTTTGTGGAATCCATGTTGTTTCCAGAATGTTTTTCCCCCCCATAAATTCTTTCCTATCACATTTGCTCAATGTAATGCATACTTCTTCGTACTTGTTCGTACAGTACTAAAAGTTGTACTGATCCCAAACTTTTCAAATTACTTTAGCTATGACTGGCTGGTCTATTTGAATGTTGAATGAGTAACACCTATTTATTCAACTTAGAACTTAGACATTTGTGTTCCCTATCCTTCAAATAACAGATTATAGTACAAAGGAATATGGAGAAGTTTTAATGTATCTATTTAAATTGGAATATCAAGACTGGATACATTATTGTTCATGCTCATTTCCCATATTTTTACATTCAGATGACCTTTTTCATCATCTAACATTCAGTAAATATATATATATATATTATAATATAATGATGCCTACATTTATTTTTAGCATTTTAGTTTTTAATTTTAGTCATTTTTAATTTAAGCAAAATAGTGTATCATTGTAATATCTGCCATTTATCGGTTATCTGCCATAACACAAAACAAATTATAAGCTTATTAGTATTGGCAGAATTTTGATATTTTGCATCCCAAATTACATTCAGTTCCTGCTAAAATGAGCCAGATGGTTAGGTGAAATTTTGAAATGATCAGGGATCTTAATACACACTTCATCTGTTTGTTTCTTGTGTTGAGATTAAGAATGGGCATATTATTTTATTTTTAATGTTCTGTCATTTTTTTGGCTCTCAGTAGATATGTTTTTTTTGGCATCTCGCTATTTAATAATGTCAATCAGAGTGCTGGCCAGATGATTGGGTTTCATAAATGAAAGAACATTTATTCAATAATGGACTTTTTGAACTGTTCATTTGGGAAACACACTAATGGCCATTTTTTATATATGCTCGCCCTTCATAAGAGTCTGTCTAATAGGCTGAATCCAGTGTTCAGGGGAATTTCTCTACAGCTGCTGTGAACCTGCTGTGCTCTTAAAAGGAAAGCAGAGGGGAAGGAGAAACTGCCTTTAAAACATGAAAGAAATGACCTCAAAACAAAGCAGCGCTTTCCCATCACTCTTTCATCCCAGAGGACACAGTCTCTTTTAGTTTGCCCTGAAGTCTGAATTTCTGCACTCCACGGACCAGTGAGATTGACAGAGATGGAGCAAGCGAGTGAAATTAAACATGCCATTCCAACTCATTACGTTACATACATTTATGCATTTGGTAGGCACTTTTATCCAAAGCGGCTTACAATGTATTCAAGATGGAGCTTGAAGTGGTCTGATACTCACAGTTTTTTACATTTCCTGGGAGTTGAACCTATGACCTTGGTGTTGTTAATGCCATGCCATCAGTTTTAAAACATTAACATTAACATCTTGGATTCTCATCATAAACGCACAAATTGACGATACCCAAATCAATTCAGGCTAATTCTAGTGGAGCTTTCGAGAGATGGTTCTCAATGATGTACATAACATAACCCTGTTAATGCCTCTAGTTATGACACGCAAGGGGTCAAAGGCCAGACAAAATCCTTCAGGATAATCCTTCTGGCGTTCAGAAAATACCCCCAGCAACATGCCCACCCAAACACACACAGCATTAAAATGAATCAGTGTCTCTTCAGCCGTACACGCGCACAGAGAGCATGAATTTAAAATAATAAAGAAGCCTCCTCCCCTGAAGCCCCCCCTTCAATTTATTCATCAGGATGCAAGGACAAGATGTAATTTAGATTCTCTTGCTGCTCTAATGAGGATGAGAGCAAGAGAGAGAGAGAGTTATTTTGTTTATCAGTGCAATGAGGGGTGCTGGGCTGGAAAAACCTCATCCTCATGCAAAGAGCCTAACAGCAAGGTTATATAAGAATGGCTGGGGAGTTTCTCCAACACTTCTTTGTGTGAAAATACTTTTTAACATTTAATGCTGCATAAGGCATAATTTAAACCTGGCACACACAGTCTCTTTGAAGACGTTTTTCCCTGAGATTTATTTCACGTTATTTTACGTTAATTCATGCTAGTGGTTTTCGATAGTTATATATACTGATATAGCTTCCAATATATTTCTACATCCCCATGGCCTGAAACATACTCTTGTCGTGTGTATAAGCACATAATAACACACCCAGTGTAATGGCACAGAAATTTGAAGGGAACTCCATCACCTCACCCCTTGAGGTTTGTTACCGCCAAACGAATGCAAGAAGGCATGTGATGTATGTGGCATATACACACTGACAAATTGTGCACCTTGAATGCACTGTAAGTCACTTTGGATAAACCCCCCTGCCAAAGGCGTCAATGTAATGTAATTTAAAGCATGTACAGTGGGCATTTGAATGTTTTTATGTGGCCTAAGGGTGTCTTTTTTCCCCTCTTCTGCTCTTGTTTTCTCAGCCCACACACTTTATTCCTTGTGAGCAGCTTCTCCGTCAAGCTTTATTGACTTGCTAATTGTAAATTAATCTCATATTGGAAAATCATGTTGGACCAATTTACAGTCCATACTGCAATATTTCATTTCTCCAGTGCATTCCTTTATCTTTTCTGCTCATTGTCTTTTGCCTTTGTCTGTAGGTGAAGCAAATGATCGGGATGTTCAGGTCATAGAGTTACCCATCGTGGACAGCCTGCACCCTCGCCCCCCATACCTGCCCCTGGCCATCCCTGAAGACCTTGCGGACCGACTTCAGAGGCTTCATGGAGACCCTGCCGTGTGGTGGGTGTCTCAGTTTGTCAAGTACCTGATCCGCCCTCAGGCCTGGCTGATGAAGGAGATACAAGAGGCCACCACCAAGCTGGGATTCAAACACCCCATTATAGGGTGAGACATTACACATAAAAACATCACATCCACTCAGATGCTACATATTTCACAATTTTTTTCAATTCCTTTATTATCCGGGTAAGCGTTGTACTATCTTTTTTCCTCTTGGATTAGAAAAAGAAAAAAGTTGTTAATTTTTTGTTCATTCGCACCCGTACTTCTGAACCTGAAATCAGTTTTTCATATATGTTCTGCTGTTTTTGCTCTTCCGGCTTTTTCTTGCGCTTCCAGACCCTTCAGGGGATTGGCCCCATATCGCTGCTTGCAACTATATTTATTATTATTGTTAATAAACAAAATTTTAAAAAATCAATATAAATATGTATAATTAAAGGAAGTGCCAGATAGGCTGCAGGAACGTTTGTAGCTGCAGCTGTCGTAACTAGAGCAGATCTGGCAACCCGGATGCCAAAACATTACTTACTTCGTGATTGGTAGATAGGTGGAGGGTGGAGCTTCAGGCCAAAACACAACATGTCAACATCAACAGCAACTTTTAAATGACCATATCCTGGCCAGACTACTGTTGTCTGTGAAATAAGTATTTGAAATTAACATGATTTCTTAATGTCTAGTGACATATCAGGACCATTTTATGATTAATTGAAATACATTTCTTACATACAGTTCCTTTAATTTTTTGTATAATAATAATTATTATTACCAATAGTATTCCTATTGTTCAAAGCTATGTTTAAAGATTCCTAAAGCTTAGAAAACACAGGCACTGACAGGTTTTAAATGTATTTATGTGTGAGAGAGGAAAGGGGGGTAGAAAAGGAGGAGAAAAACCCTTTCACACAAACCACCACTGCTCCAACAATCAATCTCCACTTACACCCACTTTGCTCTCTACTGGGAGCACAACCACTCACCGCCATCTTTCTGTCTCTATCTCTCTCACACACACCATTCTTACTTTCTATGTCATCTTTTTATTCAGGCGCCCATCCTTACACTCACACATAGACACATAATGGTAGGCATTTTCAGAAAACCGGCGCCTTAAAGCGTAAAACCTTTAAACATCCGTTTAAAAAAAACAACACAAAATTGTGTTCTCCTGGTCTGTATTTTTTCCTGTTCTTTGGCGACCTTGAATCCCTTTCTCAAACGGACACACACAATCAGCTTGACCCAGGTATTGCTCCTCTCTCCAGGGTGCATGTGCGTCGGACAGATAAGGTAGGGACGGAGGCGGCATTCCACCCCATAGAAGAGTACATGTCGCATGTGGAGGACCACTACCAGAGTCTGGCCCAGCGCATGCACGTGGACAAGAAACGGGTTTACCTCGCCACCGACGACCCCTCTCTTCTGCAAGAGGCCAAGTCTAAGTGAGTACAAATTACACAGTGTATGAAAACATATCTAAAGGCAAAGCTCACACCTAAGACTATAACTATAAAGATATAGTTCTAAAAAATTGTTCTCAGTATTAAAGAATAGCAGAGTTCACACCACAGCTATAACAATAACGGTACAGAGAAACTTTGGAATCACTTTCATAACAAATTCATCCAGCTAATGAACGATAAAAACATTGACAGACAATCAGAATCCATCCTGCTGTAGGAAACTCAAGCATTTAAAGCGGCAGACAAGCACACACTTAGAATGAAAACAACGATATTGTCCACTGGTGTGGACGTAGTTATTTTAGTTCTGTTCCAAACATATTGTCTTTCTGAGAATGATCTCATCTGAACTTATTACACATAACATGGGGTGCATTTATCTACAAAATCTTCATTTTAAGTTGATTCTCACTTGAACTATGGAACTTCGCCATCTGTGTTAACACACGTCTTCCTTACGATATTGTCCGCTGGTATGGATGCTATTATAGTTATCTTTATAGTTATCATTCTTGGTGTGAATGAGCCTTTAGTATCCCACGCAGTGTTGCTTCTCAATTAAATAGATCTTGTAGATCTTAAAGATCTTTTGATATTTTAACTGGAAAATTAGACAAAACGAATCATTAAAAGAATAGCTTAGAATCATTAAGATTACCCAAAGTTGTAATCATCTTAACCAACATGGAACCTCATCAAGTTACACTTTATAAGGGCATCATCTTGACTAAGGATGGACATGTGTCCACCAATATTTTTTTTTCCTAAGGCTAGCCTATTTTTTTAAAAGTTTTTTTCAATGGGAGTGCCACTTTTTAAAAACGGCAGCAACGTGACAAGATTATAGGCGTCTAATTCACTCTGACGGCGTGCATATTCATCACTGTCACTTTTTACCCAGCCGTATTTTTACCCCACTTTTTCACCTCATACTCCATGCACAATGACAGCAGATGACGAAAACGAGCACAACAATGGAACATACTCATTTAAAATAACGTCAAAATGCCCGCATCTAGGCTTTTTTTAAGAAGACCGCCTGACATTTTCAGCTGGCAAAAAGGCTCATTCATACCAAGGATGATAACTGTAATGATAACTATAACTAGAAAGGTTTAATATTCATTCTAATAATATAAAAAAGGGAAGTCCACACCACAGCTATAATGATAATGACAGAGAAACAATATCTTTGGGATCACTTTCAGGAATAATTTTTTCCAGCTTATGAATGATAAAACATTGACAGCCAATCAGAATTTGCCCAACTTAAAAGAGCTTATAATAATCAGAGCGTCATCATCTATTTGGCTCACAGTCAATTCCAGTAGAGTCATATTAGCATGTTGCTATGCTAATAGCTAAATACTATAATATAAATCACATAAATATTAGGTGACGTTAATGTTTAAATAAATAAACCTATTTTTAATTAAATTTCCCAGATTCCTTCCACTATCGTTGGTAAAAAAATTGAGCACATTCTCTTATAAGCAAAGCTTGCTGCCCTCTGTTTAGAACAGCCTTGACATAAGCTCACCTGAAATGTTGCCTAAAATTGCTGTACACTTTAGGTTGGCAGGGTTTGAACTTAGCAAGAGGTGTGTCCTCAGGAGGGCCTTTTAATCAACATTTGTTTTGTGTTTGTGTGCAGGTACCCTGATTATGAATTTATTAGTGATAATTCTATTTCATGGTCGGCTGGGCTACACAACCGCTACACTGAAAACTCTCTGAGAGGAGTCATCCTGGATATCCACTTCCTTTCTAGGACAAACTTCTTAGTGTGCACCTTCTCCTCACAGGTACAGTTTGACCCAGTTCTTCTAGAAGTTTTTGTTCTGTTTGTCTCCTACATGAACATGCCTCTGTCTCCTACAGAACTCCTACAGCTGTGTGATGGCTGGGTTTTCTTGCATGTGTTGCCTGAACGTCCCACAGCATTTCTATGGGGTTTAGACTTGACCGTTCTATAACTATCAATTTCTTCTGGTTGCTCTTCTTAAAACATTGTTTTGGAGATTTGCTTTAGTGTTGTGGGTCATTTCTTTCTTTTGTAGAGCTTTAGCTTTTTTATGGAAGAACTTGTATTGTCCACAAGTCCTCTCTGGTACAATGCAGACTTTGTGGTACAATGCCGCTGTGTGATGACTAAGTTTTCTTGCATGTGTTGCCTGAACGTCCCACAGCATTTCTATGGGGTTAAGACTTGACCGTTCTATAACTCTCAATTTCTTCTGGTTGCTCTTCTTAAAGCATTGTTTTGGGGATTTGCTTCAGGGTTTGGGATCATTTCTTTCTTTTTGTAGAGATTCAGCTTTTTTTATGGAAAAACTCATATTGTCCACAAGTCCTCTCTGGTACAATGCAGACTTTTTGATTGGCTCTGAGATAGCACGCTGATTTTATGTTTGGCTTGTGATTTTATTTGCATGCCAGACATTATGCCTGGCAGTGAATAGTCTTGCAGATCCAAACATTTACTATCGACAGCAAGTCTGGTCCGTTTATTCTGGCCAGGAATCGCCCACTTAAAACAGGTTCACACTGTACAATTTTTGGCCGACAGAATCTAAGATATTAACTAATATTTGTATATTACAAATTGCCAATATTTGATTGTTTAGTGTGGCATATTTATTGCCAGTTGATTAATTACTTTTATGATTAAGCTTAGCCTCTGATAAAGTCAGTCATGCAGTGACTCCGAAAAAGCTATAAAAGGAACGAGTAGGCGAGTGTTTGAGTTCGATGCAGAGTTCTCACATTACAAACCACAAATGTTTTCAACTAGTTTAAAGGCAACGAAACAGCGCTGACATTCTCAACAACACTGATGCGGAAAATAGGAGAAACACTGAGCCACAACGATACAGTTAGAAGGCTTTTCGATCCACAAGTTACCAACATTTACCATGATTTACTGTAGAAACACTAACTGAAACCATGTGATTGAGGCAGAAATGTGGAAAATTCATATATATTTTTATGGACTATAATTAATGTTGTTATTAAGCTATAGCAGTTTGTATTGGTGTTATATTAAATGTCTTTAGGTTACTGTTTTTCGTAACAAATACCATAGAAGCAATTTAGTAATTTTTTTAACACTGGTAGTGAGGTACAATGCGTGGTTTTACCTGAGGTTATCATGATCCAAATACTATGAAAAACCAAGCTTATACAAATTAAGTTGGTTCTATTTTTAACGTTTTTGTCAATGAACATAAATTTACAACTGCATCCCAAGCTACTTGTGCTACTGTCAAATGTGCATTTCTAAGAGACAAAACGTCATTTTAATTTCTGAAATGCTCACCTGTTTAAGTGTTTGTCATGTTCTGATTATAAAGCCACAATTAACGGTCTGGTTTCTACCATTTTCACTCAGGAGCAAAGATCTGACTTTAAACTTGAGAGAAATAAAGATTTGACATTTATCCTGATAATTATAGATCTCGACTGATATGATTTTTTTTTGGCCGCATCTCCCAACCCTAAATCTACAGTATGGTAGCCCTAAAGGAGCAATGCCGGCTACCCTGGTATAGACTTTACCAATCAACAGTTGTGAAGATCCATAAAAATGGCACAACATATCAGGCATTAGAAAAGACAATTTTAGTCCAGTGACTTCTCTTAATCCATCATTATAGCAAGCTGATGCTTTGCTCCCCTGCAAAGGCCAGCTAGTCAGATCCAAGCTTCCGATTTTAAAATCTGAAATCTTGATGTTTTTGTGTGCAGTATGCTCCAGACTGTGGGTACTTGTTCTAACAGTCCTTTAAGCTTCAATTGATCTTTTCACGAGGAGTGCTTAACCATTGTAAAGACTATTCGTCTTTGTAAGGTGTAGCTACATATCCCTTTCTACTCCACAGAGCTTGTGAACATGTGTCTGTGTTCCTTTCCACTGTGCACAGGTGTGTCGAGTGGCCTACGAGATCATGCAGACTCTTCACCCAGACGCTTCCTCTTTCTTCTACTCCCTCGACGACATCTACTACTTTGGTGGGCAGAACGCCCACAACCAGATCGCCATCTACCCTCACCAACCACGCAACAGCGAAGACATCCCGCTAGAGCCTGGAGACCTTATCGGCGTTGCGGGCAATCATTGGGACGGATACTCTAAGGGAATCAACCGCAAAATGGGGCGTACTGGCCTCTACCCCTCCTATAAAGTCAAAGAGAAGATCGAGACAGTGAAGTATCCCACGTACCCAGAGGCGGACAAACTTTTTAAGAAGCCGTAGAGAAAGACAGTACAAATACTTTTGTTGATGAAATGAGGAAACCCTGGACCACCCAAATGGGAATGCACTTTGTGTGTGAGTGTGTATGAATGTGTTTGTGTACGTGTGTGTGTGTGTGTGTTGTCTAGCGGTTCTTCAAAGGGTTTTGGGACATCTTCCTAACTCTGGTGCTTGGAACTTGAGTCACCCCTGAAATGGCAATCAGGGTTGTGGAAGACAAAAAACAAAGAGCATGAAACTCAGAAACGGAAGGCACTGTACTGTAGGTACTTTCTAATTAATCTCCGGGTAATGAAGGCGACTAAATACGTTTATTTAAGAACACACAACTGGAAGAAGAAACACTGCGACTCCAAACCGAACATGACAATGGAATCATAACCCGGGTTACTCTCGTCCTCCTATGCTCTTATACCTCCTTGTGCACAATGATGGCATCCTTTACTCTAGCCTCACTCAACTCGTTTCTCTCATGCCATCGCTTTGCCAACTGACACTCCTCTTCACACCCATGAGCTATTAATTTCCACTGCCATACTGTGCTTTTAAATGTGACTTATGCTGTTTTTATTTTCACTGTAAGGTCTATCATGTGTTCGTGCGAGTGCGTGTGCGCGTTTGTGTGTGAAGTGTGCGGATTGGAAAACGGTGCCTATGAGGGCGATTGACTTTTACGGAAAGAGTTTTGACTCTGGAGCCTTACGGACCAGCCTTTCCACACAGAATTACACTCCTCCCCTCCTTTTCATGTAGTGTCTTATCCACAGCCGTGTGTCCATCATGTTTTTTAAAAGATCATTTCAAGTTATTACATTTTAAACTACAAAACAGATAAGAAAATGACAATTAATATGAAGATAATGATACTAATATTATTAATGATATGATAATGATGACGAGAAGAGAAGAATAATTATTGTAACAATGACACTTGCTGTCATTGTAAACTTTATTTCATCATGAAGGAGTTGTTCATTGTTTTATGTTTGCGGGCATTGTCTCTTTGGTAAGCAGATCAAATAAATTGATCAGCCAAATTTGTTTTTTGTCTGTATTTTAATATTGTGTGTGTGTGCGGCAGGCGTGTTTGGCTATTCTTTAGGGACATTTAAGTTAATGCTGACAAATTAGATTTTTTGGTTTAATTATTGTACTGGCATAACACGAAATTGTAAGCTATATTGTCCCAGTTTTATATTTATATTTAGCCTATATTCACACAGTAGCATAATATGTTTTAGTGTGCTAAATTTTGCTGTAGTCATACACAGTTTGGTTATAAACAAGAGTATTTTAACCGAACCAGCTTCCTGACACTTCATGGATCAAAATCACCATGTCGATAAATCTGTGAGAACCGAACCCTATTAAACTGTTTGTGTCATATGATCTGTGATCTGTGACATTAGACGTTTGAGAGGTTCACCACTAACTGTGAATGTTCCTAGAACCGGTGTTTTCAGACGTTTTGCTTTGATAAAAACTGTGGAAAAGACTGGAAAAATGTTGCCAGGTCTGATGAGTCTCAATTTCTCTTGAGACATCCAGATGGTAGAGTCAGAATTTGGTGTAAACAGAATGAGAACATGGATCCATCATGCCTTGTTACCACTGTGCAGGCTGGTGGTGGTGGTGTAATGGTGTGGGGGATGTTTTCTTGGCACACTTTAGGCCCCTTAGTGCCAATTGGGCATCGTTTAAAAGCCCGACTGCCTACCTGAGCATTGTTTCTGACCATGTCCATCCCTTTATGACCACCATGTACCCATCCTCTGATGGCTACTTCCAGCAGGATAATGCACCATGTCACAAAGCTCAAATCATTTCAAATTGGTTTCTTGATCATGAAAATGAGTCCACTGTACTAAAATAGCCCCCACAGTCACCAGATCTCAACCCAATAGAGCATCTTTGGGATGTGGTGGAACGGGAGCTTCATGCCCTGGATGTGCATCCCACAAATCTCCATCAACAGCAAGATATATAATATACTTTCAATATGGGCCAACATTTCTACGGAATGCTTTCTGCATCTTGTTGAATCAATGCCACGTAGAATTAAGGGAGTTCTGAAGGCAAAAGGGGGTCAAACACAGTATTAGTATGGTGCTCCTAATAATCTTTTAGGTGAGTGTATAATATAGGTTGCTGTGCTCACGCAGGTTACGCATTAAACTCGTGGCCATAGTAAAAATGATGCCGTTCCCTCAACATATAGGATCACATGGAATTGACATGGCATAAGGATGAAGTTACCTCAGAAAAATGATCTCTTATTATCACGTTCCCACAAGTTAATGGCCTGTTTTCACAGACAGGGCTTAGATTAAACCAGGATTAGGCCTTAGTTCAATTAGGACATTTAAGTAGCTTTTATAAAAGTGCTTTAGAAAAAACATTACTGCCATGCATCTTGAGACAAAACAACGGCAATGATATATTTTAAGCTATGTCATCTATCTATCTATCTATCTATCTATCTATCTATCTATCTATCTATCTATCCATCCATCCATCCATCCATCCATCCATCCATCCATCCATCCATCCATCCATCCATCCATCCATCCATCCATCCATCCATCCATCCATCCATCCATCCATCCATCCATCCATCCATCCATCCATCCATCTATCTATAACGAACATTCTTCTAAATATATCTTCTTTTTGGTTCAGCAGAACAAAGAAGGGTTTTTCTTAAAAGAAAGTATACAGGTTTCAAACGACATGAGGGCAGAATGAGTATAGACTTTCCATTTTGGGATGAACAATCTTTTTAAGTGATGTTAGGGCCAAATAAATACAGTAAAAGTCTCAAATCAAACGTACATTTTTTTTTACATGTGCCACCTGCTTTTAGTACCATAGAGAGTGGAGATTTTCAGTCCTGTTAACAATTAATTACAAATCAGATGCATGCATGTGAGTGTGTGTGTGTGTGTGTGTGTGTGTGTGTGTGTGTGTGTGTGCATCATAGCCCAAATCACAGCTCTGAAACTAAGTTCAGTTCCCAGTGGTGGGCTAAACAGAATGTTTCTCTGAGGTGTTCCTGAACACACAGGTCACACACTGCTCACATTAATTAAACATCAGCACACTCTGACCAGGTCTTTAAATTAAATTGCTATTTGCAATTATTTATTGAACTGATCAATGAACTACATATGCTTATGAAAATATAACAGGAAAATAAGCTCTTTCTCCCAGCAGGATGTCATGTTGTTCTTGGAGGCTCTCAGGGGGAGACTGGATCTGGTGTCTCTTGGGTTCCCCAGTGTTATGGACTGATTCCAATGCAGAGGAATTTGGACTTTGTTACACATTGCAGATGGCAATTCTTAAAGATATAGTTTACCCAAACTTTTCTTACCCTAGTCCATACATGTTGCTTTCTTTCTTCTGTGGAAGCCAAAAGAAAATGATTATCAGAATGTTTATGCCGCACTTTTTCATAGTGCAACAGGGGCTGTCAAACTTCAACAATTACAACAATTCCTGAAAAGTATCATAAAAAATTGCTACAGAAACCATGTGATAACGTTGAGGAACAGACAGAAGGTCAATTTATTTACTGAAAATCTTCCCTCATAACTCTCAAATGTCAGCTACGCTTTCAAAACGCATCATAATCGGTTGCAAGTCAGATTATGTTTGGTGTCCTTGATGTCAAGTACGACGTTTGCACAAGTACAAATTATTTTTAAAGTCACAATGTAACAAACACTGCGACAGCTCTTTTTTTTCTGTATTGTAATGTGCATCCAAGTAAAAAAAGATTATCAAAAAGAAAAAATGGAGGCACATGCAAACTTGCAGAGTTGCGGACTCATTTTTGTGAAGAAGTCAGGCAAACCTAATCCAGAGAGGAGTCTGTCAGTACATTAGATGATAGAGATTTGGATGGACATTTTGACTGAATATTATGAGGTAAAAAAGTAAACATTCATGGATGAATCTTTCACAATATGATTTGTATGCATTTAGAAAATAGATTAGACTTTAAGAGCTAAAATGCTAACTAACTCCCTTTGCGTAGCAGCAGGTTTGGAATGACATAAGTGTGAACAAATAGCAAAATTTAATTTTTGCTTGCACTATCCAGTTAACTGAACTGGATATTTACAAAACAGCAGCTGTAATTCTTTAGGAGGCAAGCAGGAGATGAAGTGCTCCAATCAAGGGCAACAATTTGTAGAAGCAGATATTGAAGCATTGCCTCTAGAATAGGTTTTCTAGAATGATTAGCATCCTTGTCTGCCTGCAGCCTCAATTAACTGCCAAAGACCCCCACATCAACCTCTATCTCTCTCTCTCGTTGGCATTCGTTTGCATGTTGGCTGCAACAGCGTGTTTCTGGTCCTCTAGCGTCTGGGCTTTTAGCGCTGTTAGCAGCTGGGCTGATCTGATAGCTTGGGTGATTAAGAGGTTGCGTCTCCGCCGCGACACGTCGAGAAATTGCAGCACGGTTCTTATCTCCTCACGCGTTAAACGTCTTTACTTTTACAGCCGCTCCTCGCCTCTTCCTCTCCATCTGTCTTTTTGCGCTCTAGATGCAGGACTATAGAATAGAGATTTCAAGGGGAGATGGTACAGTATAATTCCTTCCGAAATCAATCACGACTCAGTTACTGAATGTCAATGTGTGCTTAAGGAAAGCCTTACTATGCCCAAAAAGGCTTAACTCAAAAAGTGGGCTTGACTTTTATCATAGTAATTTGCCAGTGTTATTTATGCAGAAATTCTTTGTCGAAAACTTTAGCTTTTATAATGTCAAACCAAGGCTGTTTACATTTTTTTTCCTTCTTTTTTTTTTGTACTTCATAACAAATATCCTTTAATATGGCAATGGAAAACATTCCACAATGTCTGTTGTCGACGTAATGTAGCTAAATGTGTGAGTTTGTGGGAGAACTGAATTTCAGGATCATAACCAGTCGGGAAACAATAAAACTGTAAGTTTGGAACATTTGCAAGACGACAACCTTCTGTCTTTTATTGATCTAATCAGATTAAAGGAATGTCTGGGGTTAAATACAAGGTAAGCTATGTCATCTCATCTGTAACATGCTGTCAGTTACCACTGAAATTCATTTCAATTTGTTGAAGAATTCACTAAGTACACCAACTAAAAACAACAACCTTGGTTTTGTTGGGGATGAATGGATGGATGAATGAATGGATGGACGTATAAACAAAAAAAGTTAAAGTCTGTTAGTTTGAATAAAAATCAAGCCTTGGAACAAAAAAAAAAGTCTTCACAGGATAGTTCACACGAAAATGAATATTACACGGATATACTTATCCTCAAGCCATCCTGCTTCACTACGTCTGAGGTCATATTCGCTCAAGTTGCGTTTTTTTATGCAAGTCCGACGTCATCGCCGCACCAGTTAAGGTTTTTACGCTACGTCCGACGTCATCGCCGGTCCAGTTACGTTTTTTATGCTAAGTCCGATGTCATCGCCGCACCAATTGCGTTTTTTACGCTATGCCCGACGTCATTGCCGCACCAGTTATGTTTTTTAATGGTATGTCCGATGTCATCGGCGCACCAGTTCCGTTTTTTACGCTACGCCCGACATCATCACCGCACCAGTTACGTATTTTTATGCTACGCCCGATGTCATCACCGCACCAGTTACGTTTTTTATCTGCGTCATCGCCGCTCCAGTTATGGTTTTTAGGCTACGTCCGAGGCCATCGCCGCTCCAGTTACGTTTTTTTTACGCTATGTCCAACGGCATCGCCGCACCTGTTACAGTTTTTACGCTACGTCCAATGTCATCGGCACTCCAGTTATGGTTTTTACGCTACATCCGACGGCATCACTGCACTAGTTACTTTTTAACGCTATGTCTAACGCCATTGCCACACCAGTTTCTTTTTTACGCTACGTCTGACATCATCGGCACACAAGTTACGTTTTTTATGCTACGTCCGACATCATCGCCGCACTAGTTACTTTATTACGCTACATCCGATGTCATCACTACACCAGCTACACATTTTTAATAAGCTGAATATGGAAGAGGGTCCGCTGGAAGCTAGATAAATGCATAGACAGTAAAAGAAATGGACAGAGCTATCCCATTGACTTCAACGGCGGAATGTGAAGTCAGTAAAGGAGCACTCACTTTCTGATGGCTGAGCGAACTGCGCAGGCTCAGACTGAGCTTGACGACGTAGATGTGACGTGAGCAACCTGACTGACAGCTATAAGTCTTCTAGTAGTTGTGGAAAGTGAAATCTGAATCACGTTGTTTAAATATTTTCTCCCGTTGCTTTTGGCTCACTATGGACTTCTCCCCATTCTTCTCCCTTGACTTTATCAGACTTTGTCTCCACGTCCCCCCGACTGTCTCATAGACAGTAAAAGATTGTCTGCGAGCGTCTCCTCAGGTCTATACGGTAATTTCTCAACTGTGCGACAGAGTCGCGTTGGTTATGACGCAATCGTTAGCCTATTTTTACAAAAACAGCTTCTGCGGGGCGTAATGGAGCCTTTTATGCATTGTCGTGTTTCTTTAGAAATAAAAAAAAGACAAATGGAGTCTTTAAACACCTCAGATGTAAAGTTATTCACTGTCAAAGTGACTCAAAAATGAATGGGAGTCAATGGGATGCTAACAGCAGGTGATGGCTTGGTTAGCAATGGCCGCCCCAATGCCTGGAACGCTTTCCGAGTGCTAGATTACCCCCTTGGATAAATGCACTTCTACACATAGGGTGGCATGGAGTCATTTTTGGGTGAACTCTCCCTTTAAAATAAAAAAAAAACAACAACCCCCATATGCGATAACTGCCATGTATTGAGTAATTATAATTCAGTCAGTCTTAAAAACAATACAGCATTAGTTTCATTGGCCCACAGATAAGATGCTTTCATGCATTGTTCAGACACAACCCCTTTCTAAACCAGTCCTAAACTGAGTTTCATTACAAATATAAAGCAGTTTAGAGATTCTCAGACGTTCCTCAAAATGATGTCATTGACCCAGCAGCTTTTAAATGGTGACACTTCCCCTTACGCTTTCTTTCAGCCAACTGGCGGCGAGTTGTATGGATGCTTTGAAATGACAAATGACTTCGTCAGCTTCGTAAATGAGAAATCACTGAACCACATCAGACAGCAGATGGAATCCGTTACTTTAAAAGCTTTTTGCAGGATTCTGCATTGAAAAGAAGTAATTGTCTGTCATTTGTGCTGTCATTAAATGGACTGCGTATGCTTGTGTGTGCGAGACAACATGAGGGGAGACATAGATCTATGTTGTTGTTTTTTTAATTATTCATTCAAGAATTCAAACAATATTCCATCTTCATAAGGGCTTTTGCCATCCTAGCAATACTGATTTAGTCCTCTAAAAAGGAGACACACATTAATTCAAGGAGTTTCAAGTGGGCACTTTGGAGTCTGAAAAAAAGTTTATAAAAACAA